>NC_060139.1:949979785-950280034 GCF_021461385.2 Schistocerca piceifrons
TCTACATTGAGATTCAATTGCCATTCCCTGCACCATGCGTCAATTCGTTGCAGATCCTCCTGCATTTCAGTATAATTTTCCATTGTTACAACCTCTCGATATACTACAGCATCATCCGCAAAAAGCCTCAGTGAACTTCCGATGTTATCCACAAGGTCATTTATGTATATTGTGAATAGCAACGGTCCTACGACACTCCCCTGCGGCACACCTGAAATCACTCTTACTTCGAAAGACTTCTCTCCACTGAGAATGACATGCTGCGTTCTGTTATCTAGGAAGTGTTCAATTCGATCACATAATTGGTCTGATAGTCCATATGCTCTTAATTTGTTCATTAAACGACTGTGGGGAACTGTATCAAACGCCTTGGGGAAATCAGGAAGCACGGCATGTACCTGGGAACCCATGTCTATGGCCCTCTGAGTCTCGTGGACGAATAGCGCGAGCTGGGTTTCACACGATCGTCTTTTTCGAAACCCATGCTGATTCCTAAAGAGTAGATTTCTAGTTTCCAGAAAAGTCATCATACTCGAACATAATAAGTGTTCCAAAATTCTACAACTGATCGACGTTAGAGATATAGGTCTATAGTTCTGCATATCTGTTCGACGTCACTTCTTGAAAACGGGGATGACCTGTGCCCTTTTCTAATCCTTTGTAACGCTACGCTCTTCTAGTAGCCTACGGTACACCGCTGCAAGAAGGGGGCAAGTTCCTTCGCGTACTCTGTGTAAAATCGAACTGGTGCCCCATCATGGCCAACGGCCTTTCCTCTTTTGAGCGATTTTAATTGTTTTTCTATCCCTCTGTCATTTGTTTAGATATCTACCATTTTGTCATCTGTGTGACAATATAGAGAAGGAACTACAGTGCAGTCTTCCTCTGTGAAACAGCTTTGGAAAAAGACATTTAGTATTTCAGCCTTTACTCTGTCACCCTCCTTTTCAGTACCATTTTGGTCACAGAGTGTCTGGACATTTTGTTTTGATCAACCTACCGCTTTGACATATTCCTAAAATTTCTTAGGATTTTCTGCCAAGTCAGTACAGAGAACTTTGCTTTAGAATTCATTGAATGCCTCTCGCATAGCCCTCCTCACACTACATTTCGCTTCGCGGTGGCTATGTTTATGTTTGCTGTTAAGTTCCCTTTGCTTCCGCAGCAGTTTTCTAACTCAGTTGTTGTACTACGGTGGCTTTTTTCCATCTCTTACGATCTTGCTTGGCACATACTCATCTAATGCATGAAGTTTATTGTGGTACCTTCAGGAAACTGAAGAAATGAAATCCACTTATTCGTCGCCACAAATATGAAAACGAACGTATCCTTCTCCGTGACAACGCAAGAGCTCACAGAAGTTCTTGCATCCGAGAGGAGTTCACAATACTCCATTGGACTGTTCATCCTCATCCACCTTACAGACCTGATATGGCAGCTTCCTACTTCCATCTGTTTGGCTCAAAGAAGGATGCACTCCATGGGAAACAGTTTGTGGATAATGGGGAGGTTGCTGATGCAGCAAGAAATTGGTTCCGACTTCGTCCAGTAGAATGCAGGCACATAGGCCCTCCCATTAAGGTGGCGTAAGGCCGCCGCACTGAATGGAGATTATGTTGAGAAACAAAGTTCTGTAGCCAAAAAAGTGGGGAATAATATGGTTATTCGAGTCCTGAGTAAAGCCAACCTGCTTTCAGGAAAAAGATGTGTTGTATTACTTATCGAACGCCCCTCGTAATACCAGGAGGTAGTACTTGTGATATGCACTTACATTAAAGTTATTTTTAACCATATGAGGAATTCCAACATACACTATGTCGTCAAAATATCGGGACACCCCAAAAAATATACGGTTTTCGTATTAGGTGCATTGTGTTGCGACCTACTGCTAGGTGCTCCATATCTGCCACCTCGGTAGCGTTAGACATCATGAGAGAGAAGAATGGGGCACTCCCCGAAACTCAAGGACTAGGAACGTGGTCAGGTGATTGGGTGTCACTTGTGTCATACGTCTGTACGCGAAATTTCCACACTCCTAAACATCCCTAGGTGCACTGTTTCCGATGTGATAGAGAAGTGGAAACGTGAAGGGACACACAACAGCACAAAAACGTACGGGCCGACCTAGTCTGTTGACTGACAGAGACCGCCGAACACTGAAGAGGGTCGTAATGTGTAATAGGCAGACATATACCCAGACCCTCACACAGGAATTCCAAACTACATCAGGCTCCCCTGCAAGTTCTATGACAGTTTGGCGGGAGGTGAGAAAACTTGGATTTCATGGTAGAACAGCTGCTCATAAGCCACACATCACTCCGAAAAATGCCAAACGACGCCACGCTTGGTGTAAGGAGTGTAAACATTGGACGATTGAACAGTGGAAAAACGTTGTGTGGAGTGATGAATCGCGGTACACAATGTGGCGATCCGATGGAAGGGTGTGAGTATGGCGAATGCCAGGTCAACGCCATCTGCCAGCGTGTGTAGTGCCAACAGTAAAATTTGTAGGCACGGGTGTTACGCTGTGGTCGTGTTTTTGATGGAAGGGGCTTGCACCCCTTGTTGTTTTGTGTGGAAATGAGACAACACAAGCATATATTGATGTTCGGGGATGGCTATTGCATCTTTCAACAAGATCGAGCACCTGTTCTTATGCTCGGCCTGTGGGGGAGTGGTTACACGACAGTAACATCCCTGTAATGGACTGGCCTGCACAGATTCCTGACCTGAATCGTATAGAACAGATTTTGGATGCTTCGGAACGCCGACATCGTGCCAGGCCTCACCGACCGACTTCGATACGTCTCTTCAGTTCAGCACTCCGTGAAGAATGGGCTGGCCCAAGAAAGCTTCCGGCACCTAATTGAACGTATGCTTGCGAGAGTGGAAGCTGTTATCAAAGCTAAGGGCGCGCCAACACCATACTGAGGTCCAGCATTACCAATGGAGGGAGCCACAAATTTCTAAGTTTTTTCAGCCAGGTAGCAGGATACTTTTGATCACATAGTGTGCGTTTTCCTGTAGAGTACAAGAAAGATTTCAGCTCGCTGCACGCAGGACATCTACGGGGCGCATATAACCGGAGTGAGAGAGTGAAACGGCAAAATCGTGGAACAAGTCGCGGGGATGAATCGTCGACGTAGCACCGCCTGTTGCTAACTGTCGGCAGTAAAAGCGGTAGCGGCCACGGGAGCAGAAATTACTTGTTAGCTTTACGGGCTGGCTTGCGGCGCGCCCATTAGCGAGAGAAGTTCTTGCCTGCCACCACTCGCTGCCTGTTTTCTCGCCGACATGCCTGCGATATCTGGTCAGGAAGGGAACGGGAGAGTTTTGCCTCTCGCACGGCAGCTTTAGCACTTACGCCGAGAGCGAATAACAGACAGAGAGCTGTGAGCAGAGCTGGTGGATTAATCCTAGCAACAGCTGTGATAACGTTAGGGAGAGGGAATTCTGAGCACAACTATCCGAGAACCCACTATCCACTGTCTCTATGGTCGATCTGATGGAGACCAAGCTGATACGCATGGTATCTACAGGAGCTGAACAGGTTAATGTGCACACATTGGTGTAAACACCTCATGTACTGATAGGGTCGGCAAAGTGAAATTAGTCCATAAAATATTTCATGCAGCGTAAGGTAATCTACTCAGCTTGCATCTTCCTCCCCTGAGGCGAATGATATAACTTGGGTCGCCTATCTGAAGGAACACAAGATAATTTCCAGAACTGTTTTAGCTTTTCCCATGGCATATTTATGGTCAACTGAGTTTCCCTGTACTGTAACATCCATGGCAGTCCCCTCCGTCGATATTATGTCTGTGATTGGCGTAAATATCGATGTACTGTTGTATCAGACGTGTGTGTGTGTGTGTGTGTGTGTGTGTGTGTGTGTGTGTGTGCGTGTGTGTGTGTTAGAAGGCCCCAATCCTGGGTTACAGAGATAGTGGGAGAAACGGCTGCACATTACAATGATCCACCAGCAGACCATAACACTATCACATGCCACGGAATCTCGTGGGCAGGACGGGGAAGTTCTCTATCCCTCTTATGACTATCTTAAGACATGTGTATAATAAAGCCACCTGGCGGGCAGCCTATACCAGCAGGTCCTGGTCTCAAGCCTGCTAAGAAGTACCCGGCATTTCCAAAGTACACTGGGGTAGCGGTGGAACAGCCCAACAGAGGACATCTACATCTACATGGTTACTCTGCAATTCACTCTTAAGTGCCTGACAGAAAGTTCATCGTACCACTTTCATACTACTTCTCTACCATTCCACTCTCGAATGGCGCGTGGGAAAAAGGAGCACCTAAATCTTTCCGTTCGAGCTCGCATTTCTCTTATTTTATTATGGTGATCATTTCTCCTTACGTTGGTGGGTGTCAACAAAATATTTACGCATTCGGAAGAGAAAGATGGTGACAGAGATTTCGTAAATAGATCTCGCCGCAAAGAAAACCGCCTTTGTTTCAGTGACTGCCACCCCAACTTGCGTATCATATTGGTGACACACTCATCCCTATTGCGCGATAACACGAAACGAGCTGCCCTTCTTTGCACTTTTTCGATGTCCTCCGTCAATCCCGTCTGGTAAGGATCCCGTACCGCGCAGCAATATTCCAGCAGAGCACAGACAAGTGTAATGTAGGCTGTCTCTTTAGTGGGTTTGTCGCATCTTCTAAGTGTTCTGCCAATAAAGGGCAGTCTTTGTTTCGCCTTCCTCACAATGTTAGCTATGTGATCTTCCCAATCTAAGTTGCTCGTAATTGTAATTCGTCGAATTGACAGCCCTCAGATTTGTGCTATTTATCGTATACCCAAAATTTATCGTATTTCTTTTAGTACCCATGTGGATGACCTCACACTTTTCTTTGTTTAGTGCCAATTGCCACTTTTCGCATCATACAGAAATTCTCTCTAGATCATTTTGTAATTGTAATTGATCGTCTGATGATTTTACTAGGCGCTTCAGTCTGGAACCGCGCTGCTGCTACGGTCGCAGGTTCGAATCCTGCCTCGGGCATGGGTGTATGTGATGTCCTTAGGTTGGTTAGGTTTAAGTAGTTCTAAGTTCTAGGCGATTGGTGACCTGAGAAGTTAGGTCGCATAGTGCTGAGAGCCGTTTGAACCATTTGAACGTCTTTGCTTCTCTGGTTATTCTGGAAAACTACTGCAGAGACATGTTTCATTGGATTCATTAGATCTGTAACAACTAAATAAATGGAAACCGTGCTTTAATTTAATCTCGTACAGTTTTGCGATCGCTTCATATTGGCGAAGTTGTTAAGTTTAAGGCAAAATCTTTTATTAGCCGTAACACCGTAACTAAACGTTTGCGGACCTATGTTTATCTGAACGTTTTTCTTCAGTTGTACTTGTAGAATAACATATTTAAATATTTACATATCTTCGTGAATCACCTTGTATCCTTTTATTATACTGAAGATGAACGAGTGCATCACCGCGTATTAGAACAGGAGTAAATATCGTGTTACAGTTCTTGGTCGTGGTTTAATTTGGGTCTGTGCTCTATACAATAACGTAATAAATTATTAACTACCCCAACCCAGGCACAGAAATCACAACCCATGTTTTTATCTCGAGGCAGTGGCGTCATATTTCATCTACCAGACGTCCCTTCTGTGATGCGCCTTGCCCCCTGTTTCTGAAGCACAAACATTTCACATCAAATATCATTACGACCGGGAATAAATGTGGAGGAGCTGGTGAGCCGTAATTGGGCGGGCCAGAAGTGGCCCTCTGGTAGGGCCTGGGGCCGGCAGTAAAGACGCAGACGGCGACGCCGCGTGGCCCTAAGAGCCGGCTTTGCGACCGCCGTTAACGTAGAATGCCTGGCCCGCCATTCTGCCGTCGCGGCGTCTCCATTACGTAATGACGCCCCTCTCCGCGCACCCCCTACAAGCCAACGCTGCAGCGGCAAGTCCTGGGGCCTCTTTGATATGCAGCGCGAGCGAAATGCACGCCGTTCTGCGCCATCTTTTACACCCACGACAGAAGGTGTCGGCAGGAAAGAGGGCGTTCTCTTTAAGAGGATTATAACAGGAAATTTATACAGCATACGCCCTATGGGTACATTTGATGGCAGGACGGTTTCAGATTTATTTGACGATTGTACTGCAACTCTAGATTGCACCAGCTGTCGAGCTCACAAGGGGAGGTCACTACGTTTTGAACGCGTATTTACTGTAAACTTCGTACACTCGTAGTACTCCATGAGGACAACAAAATGTGTAAGCAGTAGCGCGTACTTCTCAAGCGTTAGTGAGAAAATCGCAAGATAATTTCGGTCGTCAAATATACGAGGGCTGTCCAGAAAGTAAGTTACGATCGGTCGCGAAATGGAAACGACTATGAAAATCCGATAAAGCGTTGCAAAGATGTGTTGGGCAGTGTCTCTAGTATTACTCTAGGTAGAATTATGTCGCTCTTTTCATTCCTGAGCTCCTAGTGAGTGCGTAAAGATGTTATAGAAAATAGTGTCTCCCGCCAAGTACGAGGGCCTGGTGAGAATTTTCCCCTGAATCTATGCAACCAACATTACAACTGTCGTGCGGTTTCTTCTTCAAGACAATTCTCAGCCTCATTCTGCAGGGGCAATGAAGATGTTCCTGCATCGTTTCAATTGGAAATGTTTGGTTACCCACAATACAGCCCGTAATTGTCTCCCACTGGGTTTCATCTCTGCTCAAACGAACCGCTGGCTATGAAGACAACATTTTGGCACAGACAACGAGCTGTAGGCCAGAGTAGAGAATTGGCGGAAAGCACTGACGGCTGCCTTCTATGATGAGGGTATTGGAAAGTTGGTACAACGCTTCGACGAATGTCTGAGTCAGAACGGCGACTACTTAGAGAAGTAGCTCAAAGGTGTAGCTAACTGTTACAAATGAAACATTTCTGATTTTCACGGTGATTTTCATTTCGCGATCAATCGTAACTTACTTTCTGGACAGCCCTCGTATATCTGTGCGCGGACATTTTAGCCATGAAGCGGCTGCAGCCTACTGGTGCCGGCACGGTAGGCACGGTCAGAAGGCTAGCTGCCCTCTGTAATAAAAAAACTGAGTTAATGGATCAACAACGAACCAAAACGGGTGTCTTTCGACGTCCACCCAAAGCAGATACGACGGACGAAACCGAACAAAATGAGGTTTTTAAGCCGGCACGGCAGCTCAGCGTGTTCAGTCAGAGGGTTGGCTGCCCTCTGAAATAAAAAAACTGAGTTAATAGTTCAACAACGAACTTAAACGTATGTCTTACGACGTCAGCCCCGAGCAGATGCAACGAACAAAAGCGTACAAAATGATATTAAAAAAAAAAAAAAAAAAAAGAGCGTGTTCGGTCACAGCGTTCGCTTCCCTTTCTAATAAACGAACATCGGACGTCCGCCCTGCACAAATTCAACGAACAATATGGAAAAAAATGTTCTTTTTGGCAAAAGTGGTTGGCGTTCAAGCCACTGGATCGCTGGATCGAGTTCCGTTAGTCAGTTTTCTTTTTTTCAACACAGTCGTTTTCTTTACTGTTTATATTACAACTGATAGAATGGGAAAAATACGTGTAATCGGATGAACATTTATTAAATTTACAAGTGTTATTTGGCAGTCTACTAGATTTTATTATCACAAATAATATAGTATTCGTAACTATCGACTAGTAAACGGCCAAACGCATAAAGTGATACTGAAAATTTATGCTTGTCCGTGTCTTCAAAACTGTTCGTATTTAATCGAAAGAGAACGAGAAATTGCTTCTTGGAAGACGCTATTAAAATACACTCGATAGTGCATAACCAATTATCAGCGGCGATTTTTAAGGAAATACTGCGTTATGCATGGTTTCCTTCCAAAACTATCGTCTGAAAGAGAGGTTTTTGAAAACGTTAACGAGGTTTGTTTTTCCACGGAAAACGTCAAAAGATCTTGCGTATGCGGAAACATAGTATTTATTCAATGCAGCTGGTGCTGTTTAACTTTATGTTTTCCATGTTTTTACGAAAAATAGCATCCTACAACTTGTACTCGTAATGTCGAAAGCGACGATTTATTGTACACCTTTCGAAAGCCGTCTGTGCCGGTCAAAACTCGGAGGTAACAAGTAGTTTCGAGCTCCTTCCAGGTATAAGAGATTTCTCAAATCACGGACAAGCATACATTTTCAGTTTCACTTTATGCGTTTGGTCGTTTACTAGTCGATATATTACATTATTTGTGATAATAAAAATTAGTAGACTGCCAAATAACATCATAAATTTAATAAAAGTTAATCCGATTACACGTATTTTCCCCATTATATCAATTGTAATATAAATAATAAATATAATGACAGTATTGAAAAAAAAATGACGAACGGAACTCGATCCAGCGGCTTGAACGTCAACCACTTTTAAAAAAAAAGTTTTGTTCTATGTTGTTCGTTGAATTTGTTCAGGGCGCACGTCCGATGACACCCGTTCAGTTCGTTCGATGATCCGTTCGCTCAGTTTTCTTATTATAAAGGGAAGCTAACGCTGTACCTGAACACGCTATTTTTTTATTATTTTTATTTTATGAAACTTCTTGGCAGATTAAACCTGTGTGCCGGACCGAGTCTCGAACTCAGGACCTTTGCCTTTCGCTGGCAAGTGCTCTACCAACTGAGCTACCCAAGCACAAAACACGCTGAGCCACCGTGCCGTCACCACTCGGCTGCAGCCGCTTCATGGTTAAAATGGCCACGCATATATATATATATATATATATATATATATATATATATATATATATATATATATATATACACTCCCGGAAATTGAAATAAGAACACCGTGAATTCATTGTCCCAGGAAGGGGAAACTTTATTGACACATTCCTGGGGTCAGATACATCACATGATCACACTGACAGAACCACAGGCACATAGACACAGGCAACAGAGCATGCACAATGTCGGCACTAGTACAGTGTATATCCACCTTTCGCAGCAATGCAGGCTGCTATTCTCCCATGGAGCCGATCGTAGAGATGCTGGATGAAGTCCTGTGGAACGGCTTGCCATGCCATTTCCACCTGGCGCCTCAGTTGGACCAGCGTTCGTGCTGGACGTGCAGACCGCGTGAGACGACGCTTCATCCAGTCCCAAACATGCTCAATGGGGGACAGATCCGGAGGTCTTGCTGGCCAGGGTAGTTGACTTACACCTTCTAGAGCACGTTGGGTGGCACGGGATACATGCGGACGTGCATTGTCCTGTTGGAACAGCAAGTTCCCTTGCCGGTCTAGGAATGGTAGAACGATGGGTTCGATGACGGTTTGGATGTACCGTGCACTATTCAGTGTCCCCTCGACGATCACCAGTGGTGTACGGCCAGTGTAGGAGATCGCTCCCCACACCATGATGCCGGGTGTTGGCCCGCTGTGCCTCGATCGTATGCAGTCCTGATTGTGGCGCTCACCTGCACGGCGCCAAACACGCATACGACCATCATTGGCACCAAGGCAGAAGCGACTCTCATCGCTGAAGACGACACGCCTCCATTCGTCCCTCCATTCACGCCTGTCGCGACACCACTGGAGGCGGGCTGCACGATGTTGGGGCGTGAGCGGAAGACGGCCTAACGGTGTGCGGGACCGTAGCCCAGCTTCATGGAGACGGTTGCGAATGGTCCTCGCCGATACCCCAGGAGCAACAGTGTCCCTAATTTGCTGGGAAGTGGCGGTGCGGTCCCCTACGGCACTGCGTAGGATCCTACGGTCTTGGCGTGCATCCGTGCGTTGCTGCGGTCCGGTCCCAGGTCGACGGGCACGTGCACCTTCCGCCGACCACTGGCGACAACATCGATGTACTGTGGAGACCTCACGCCCCACGTGTTGAGCAATTCGGCGGTACGTCCACCCGGCCTCCCGCATGCCCACTATACGCCCTCGCTCAAAGTCCGTCAACTGCACATACGGTTCACGTCCATGCTGTCGCGGCATGCTACCAGTGTTAAAGACTGCGATGGAGCTCCGTATGCCACGGCAAACTGGCTGACACTGACGGCGGCGGTGCACAAATGCTGCGCAGCTAGCGCCATTCGACGGCCAACACCGCGGTTCCTGGTGTGTCCGCTGTGCCGTGCGTGTGATCATTGCTTGTACAGCCCTCTCGCAGTGTCCAGAGCAAGTATGGTGGGTCTGACACACCGGTGTCAATGTGTTCTTTTTTCCATTTCCAGGAGTGTATATATATATATTCGATGACCAAAATTATCTTGCGATTTTCTCAATAACGCTTGAGAAGTACGCGCAACTGCTTACACATTTTTTGTCCTCATGGGGGTACTATGAGTGTCCAAAGTTTGCATTAAATCCGCGTTCCAAATGTCGTGGCCTCCCCTTGTCAGGTGCGTGACAGTTTTATCGCTTACTTGTAAAGGAAATATATAGAGCCGTCAATTTGTTTTAAAAATATGAAAGATGTCACATCAACCCGACCCGAAGATTAATTTCAACACGGTACTGTTTTACTGGGAATGGTCTTATTGGAGATGGTATACTTCTGCCTTCCTACCAACTTGGGTCTGAGTGGTGTAACACAGGATTCAAGTATTTCTCGTTCGACCAGTATGTGAGTATTGCTTGACCATTTGGGAACGGTACGAGAGAGGATTGATAAAGAAAATGAAAAAAAAACGGAAAAAGACCAGCACGTTTCTTTACACGTTCATTTAGGATGCGTAAACGCGTCACAGAGGCGCTCCGCCAACCTTAGTGACCGGCACTACAAGAGACGTGTCCTATATCGCAGCTTGGTTTACCGTTAAAATTCCGGGAGCATATATTTCTAGAAGTTTCAACTAATTTATTGCTTTCTGCATTGTACACTAAGGGCCATTAAAGTTTCTATACCACGAAGATGACGTGCTACAGACGCGAAATTTAACCGACAGGAAGAACTTGCTATAAAATGCCAATGTTAGCTTTTCAGAGCAATCTCACAAGGTTCGCGCCGGTGGCGACACCTACAACGTGCTGACATGAGGAAAGTTTCCAACCGATTTCTCATACACAAACAGCAGTTGACCGGCGTTGCCTGGTGAAACGTTGTTGTGATGCCTCGTGTAAGGAGGAGAAATGCGTACTATCACGTTTCCGACTTTGATAAAGGTCCGCTGGAGCCTATCACGACTGCGGTTTATCGTATCGCGACAATGCTGTTAGCGTTGGTCGACATCCAATATGGAATTGGTGGGTTCAGGAGCGTAATACGGAAAGCCGTGGTGGATCCCAACGGCCTCGTATCACTAGCAGTCGAGATGACAGTCATCTTATCCGCATGGCTGTAGCGGATAGTGCAGCCACGTCTCTATCCCTGAGTCAACAGATGGGGACGTTTGCTAGACAGCAACCATCTGCACGAACAGTTCGACGACGTTTGCAGCAGTATGGACTATCAGCTCGGAGACCATGGCTGCGGTTATCCTTGACGCTGCATCATAGACAGGAGCGCCTGCGGGCGACGATGTACTCAACGACGAACCAGGGTGCACGAACGGCAAAACGTCATTTTTTTCGGATCAATCCAGGTTGTGTTTACACCATCATGATGGTCGCATCCGTGTTTGGCGACATCGCGGTGAGCGCACATTGGAAGCGTGTATCCGCCATTGCCATAATGGCGTATCACCCGGCATGATGGTACGGGGTGCCATTCGTTACACGTCTAGGACACCTCTTGTTCGCAATGACGGAACTTGGAACAGTGGACGTTACATTTTAGATCTGTTACGACCCGTGGCTCTACTCTTCATTCGATCGCTGCGAAACCCTACATCTCAGCAGGATAATGCACGACTGCATATTGCAGGTCCTGTACGGGCCTTTCTGGATACAGAAAATGTTCGACTGCTGCCCTGATCAGCACATTCTCCAGATCTCTCACCAACTGAAAACGTCTCGTCTATGGTGGCCGAGCAACTGGCTCGTCACAATATACTAGTCACTACTGTTGATGAACTGTGGTATCGTGTTGAAGCTGCATGGGCAGCTGTACCTGTGCACGCCATCCAAGCTGTGTTTGACACAATGCCCAGGCGTATCAAAGCCGTTATTACGGCCAGAGGTGGTTGTTCGGGGAACTGATTTGTCAGGATCTGTGCACCCAAATTGTGTGAAAATTTAATCACATGTCAGTTCTAGTATAATATATTTGCCCGATGAATACCCGTTTATCATCTGCATTTCTTCTTGGTGTAGCAATTGTAATGGCCAGTAGTGTATATCTCGCGCAAAGAGCAAGAAGATAACGTTAGAGAGATTCGAGCCCACACAAAGTCTTACGGCGAAACATTCTCGACTGGAACAGGAAAGGGAGGAAGCGACAGTAGTACAAAAAGTACCCTCCGCCACACACCATAAGACGGCTTATGGAATGTAGATGTAGGTGGAAAGGTATACATTATTTTGGATGCACGACCGTTATATCACAGATTTTTTAAAAAACTGTGCAATCTGCACTTTTTATTTAAAAGGTAAAGATGTCTTTCTCTGATCTTGGAACCGAGATACCCATTTATTTATAGAGGGAGCCACAGTTTAACAGCGACTACAAACTACACTGCCGCACAGAATTTTTCACATTAAGAAGTCACTGTGAGAGGTGGAAAGGCGATAAAAAAATCCTAAGACTGAGGTGGAATTGGACGCAAAATATTTCACTTTGTAATCTGGCATCGAACACTAAACCACTCCAGTTTCATTTACTGAATGATATCATGATGTACCATTTTCCATTCAGACACGAGGCCTAACCCTGTTATTCCGATGGTGGGATGCAAGGAAACGCTCCAAAGACAGACCGCGCAACTGGATAGGACTACTTCGCCAACTTGTACGTCTTTTTTCGGTCCCTAACTACTGGTTCGTGCCATTGTCACGATGGGCTTCATATTTTTTTCCACTTTTCCATCTTGCACATCATGAGCGTATTTTGAGTGGAGAATTGCTAACAAAACCACCAAAAACTAAAGACAGCTACATTAATAATTACGCCTGTTATATTCAGTGTTCCCGTTGCAATCAAGTAATAAGTTCCAGAAATTTATTAATTATTTAATAGGTTCCAAGTCGCTATGTTGCTCGCAAGTTACGATATCAAACGTTTGTCATTGAATGGGTGGTTATGGGAACTAATTGTTCGTCTTCTTGAGACGAACGCTCTTCCAACAAAATTTGATGGACTAGGGTATCCGGTTTCTGCGGCGGGATTTTCCAGGTTTGCTTGACGATATCCCCTTGCGCATGGCTAATGAATGTGATATTTGTATTATGGGGCCTCCAAGCCCTTAATTCTCTGGATTTTCTGTCTTGAGTTACGTCAAACGTGAAGTGTACAACATTCCGGTTGATATGTTCGAGAATGTGGGGCAGCGAATTGTACAAATCTGTCAGCCTTTACGAGATGCTGAGGGGTTTTTGAAAGAAGTCGCAACTCACTACAAAGACGAGAGCAGTATTGTTGCATCCAATAGCGAGGACGCCACGTCGAACATCTCCGCTAACAATACAAGTGTGCAGTAAATTGTACTATGTAAAATGGTGAAGTAACACAATTACGGCCGGCCGGAGTGGCCGAGCGGTTCTAGGCGCTACTGTCTGGACCGCGCGACCGCTAGGGTCGCATGTTCGAATCCTGCTTCGGGCATTTATGTGTGTGATGTCCTTAGGTTAGTTAGGTTTACCTAGTTCTAAGTTCTAGGAGACTGATGACCTCAGAAGTTAAGTCCCATAGTTCTCAGAGCCATTTGAACCATTTGAACACAATTAGCAACGCGAAATTATTGTTATTTAGGATTGATTTTCTTGCTACGTCAGGGCATGGGTGCAATATGAACTCAATTTGGTTGGCAAAAGTTTATAAATAAATTTACGCTAACGAGAACGATATTCATTACTGAGGTCAGAGGCGGCTCACTACCCCACTCTCGCAATTATCTCGCAAATGGCTCATTTCCTGACCCACGTTTACTAGAATTATTATCTATCTACTAGGTTCCGTGATACTATGCCAGCCAAAATTACACTGGCGAAAAGAATATCACAACACCAAGAAGGAATTGTGCAACATAAACGAAAGTTGGTAGTCGTGTTTTACACCTGAAAGATGAAGTTTAGGTAGATTTCGGGCCAGTATAAGAGTAGCGCTATTAGGTTCGATCTGAATATACACTGTAATTGTCGTGAGCGTCAGTTACCTTTGAGATTGGACGTGATGAGTGAATGTTAGTCAAGAATGCCTTTTAAGGCGACAAAGCTGACATTATCAGCACCTCACTGAATTTGAGAAAGTCATGCATTAGGGCTACGAGAAGCTGAATGTCCCTTCTACGATACTGCAGAAAGACTTGGCAGGAATGTAGCCACAGTAATTGACAGCTGTCAGTGGTGGTCACAAGAAATCACGGTCGCAAGAAGACCGATCCTGGATGGCCACATAATACCACGGAGAGAAGAGTCCTTCCCTGAGGGCGTACGACTCTGGCGCATTGTACTGCATCTCAACAGCAGTCTTGGCATCGGCTTGCACCAGTGTGTCCCAGTGACCAGTTAAAAATCGGATACCTCAAGGACAGCTCCCAGCCAGATGCCATATAGCGCGCATTTCACTGACCCCATACCTCCACCATTTGGGACTTCAGTTGTGTCAAGTGAGAGCTTATTGGAGACCAGGTTGGACGTCTATTGTGTTTTGTGATGAAGCTGGTTGTGCCACGGTGCCAGTGATGGCCATGTGGTGGTTAGAAGGAGGCTAGTTTATTGCCTGCAACCAACCTGTCTGTGTGCTACACACACTGGTACTTACTTTTACCTGCAGTTATTGTCAGGCGTCCGATTTCATATTACATTAGGAGAACTCTCGTCGCTATCCCATACACCTTGACCGCAAATTTGTACGTCAAATGTTGGCTCGATCTGTTGTGCTGCTATTCATGAACAGAATTCCAAAGGGTGTTTTCCAGCAAGATACGATTGCCCACAACCACTGTCGTGACCCAATAAGCGCTACAGGAAGTCATTCACATCTTGTGAATGACTTCCTTCAGGATGAAGACATCGCTCGACCAGAGTGGCCAGGATGTTCTCCAGACATGAAACCTAGCGAACATGCCTGGGATAGATTGAAAAGGAGCGACGTGACCCACCAACCACTCTGAGGAATCTACGCCGAATCGCCGCTGAGTTGTGGGACAATATGGACCAACAGTGCCTTGATGAACTTGTGGACAGTACACCACGACGAATACAGGCATGCGTCAGCGCAGGAGGACGTGCTACCAGGAGAGGTACCGGTGTGTACGGAAATCTGGACCACCATCTGTGAATGTCTCGCTGTATGGTGGTACTTCATGCAATGTGTGGTTTTCATGAGCAATAAAAAGGGGAAAATGATGTTCATGTTCATCACTTTTCCAATTTTCTGTACAGGTTCCGGAACTTTCGTAACCGAGGTGACTCAAAACTTTTTTTGATGTGTGTAAAGTATGATGCACGATGTACAATGTGCGTTTATGTACATAATAAATAGGCCTGCAGCCCATGGGAACCACATACGAGTTGCTACAGTATGCATTAACGAAGAGAGCCACACGGCAGGTGATGAGAAATAAAGTGAAGAGAGGCTGACGAAGAGAGAAAGCAAGCAGCAGGAAACGAGGGATGAGGTGAAAAGTGTGTGAAGCGATAGCAGAGGGGAGGGGGAGTAGGGTGGGAAACCAGACGTGCTTAATGGACGATATTTCAGAGCGTAATAAAATTATGTCTACGGCAGGGGGAGGGAGGAAGACAGCGGCGACGGACAGCAACAGGAGATTAATGAAAACATTATACACTGGCACGCTGCCTGCCTCTGTCACAGCGCCTCGGGAAGACGCCGGAGCCACTTGCGGAGAATAGGCCGGCCACTAGAGGGCGCAGCTTCTGCGCGTCGATCCGGCAATTCCGAAGCCAACCGAGTGCACAGACCAAGACTCCGCGGCGCTTGCCAGGTTTCTGCACATTTCCGCTTAATATTCTTCCTTGAAGATGCGGACTTCCGGCGTAGAACCAATTTCCTCTGAAACTTACGTCTTCCTGGTCGCCGTTGGCAGTGAACATACCACTAGGAAGGTCAGGTTCCGGAAGTACCCCTAAATAGAATTATTGAGGGTGTATCCGTGAATCGATCATCTTCGTACCGCGGTCACTTCATGTCACTTGCGTCCCATCACTGGTCTCAAAAAATACGTCTTCTACACAGAATCTATAATTCATCTCGTATACACCGCACTCAAAACATTGCTGTGATGTATAGGTTATCTATACGCAGGGTTTTTTTTTGGTAAATACGCAAAATTTAAAACGATGTGTTTCACAGAATTTTATATATATTTGCATTCCCAATGAATATGATTGGTTTTTAAGCTTAATAGTATTATTTAACCCTATCAGACCTTAGCCACAGCCGGCCGGTGTGGCCGAGCGGTTCTAGGCGCTTCAGTCTGGAACCACGTGACCGCTACGGTCGCAGGTTGGAATCCTGCATCGGGCATGGATGTGTGTGATGTCCTTAGGTTAGTTAGGTTTAAGTAGTTCTAAGTTCTATGGGACTGATGACCTCAGATGTTAAGTCACATAGTGCTCAGAGCCATTGTTTGAAAAACTTGGTACAATACAGTAAGAGGCCACTATTATATTACGTGCCTAGAAAATTGAACTGTTTCCGAAAATTAATTATTAAGAATTGTTATACTACTGGCCATTAAAATTGCTAGACCACGAACATGAGGTGCTACAGACGCGAAATTTAACCGACAGGAAGAAGATGCTGTGATATGCAAATGATTAGCTTTTCAGAGCATTCTCACAAGGTTGGCGCCGGTCGCGACACTTACAACGTGCTGATATGAGGAAAGTTTCCAACCGATTTCTCATACACAAACAGCACTTGACCGGCGGTGCTTGGTGAAACGTTGTTGTTATGCCTCGTGTAAGGAGGAGAAATGCGTACCATCACTTTTCCGACTTTGATAAAGTCGGACTGTAGCATATCGCGATTGCGGTTTATCGTTTCGCGACATTGCTGTTCGCGTTGGTCGACATCCAATGACTATCAGCAGAATATGGAATCGGTGGGTTCAGAAGGGTAATACGGAACGCCATGCTGGATCCCAACGGCCTCGTATCACAAGCAGTCGAGATGACAGGCATCTTATGCGCACAGCTGTATCGGATCGTGCAGCCACGTATCGATCCCTGAGTCAACAGATGGGGACGTTTGCAAGACAACAACCATCTGCACGAACAGTTCGACGACGTTTGCAGCAGCACGGACTATCAGCTCGGAGACCATGGCTGCGGTTACCCTTTACGCTGACTCAACGACGAACCTGGTTGCACGAATGGCAAAACGTCATTTTTTTCGGATGAATCCAGGTTCTGTTTAGAGCATCATGATGGTCGCATCGGTGTTTGGCGGCATCGCGGTGAACTCACATTGGAATCGTTTATTCGTCATCGCCTTACTGGCGTCTCACCCGGCGTGATGGTATGGGGTGGCATTGGTTACACGTCTCGGTCACCTCTTGTTCGCACTGACGGCACTTTGAACAGGGGACGGTACATTTCAGATGTGTTACGACCCGTGGCTTTATTCGATCCCTGCGAAACCCTACATTTCAGCAGGATAATGCACGACCGCATGTTGCAGCTCCTGTACGGGCCTTTCTGGATACAGAAAATGTTCGACTGCTGCCCTGGACCGCAAATTCTCCAGATCTCTCTCCAATTGAAATCGTGTGGTCAATGGTGGTCGAGCAAGTGGCTCATCACAATAGGCCAGTCACTACTCTTGATGAACTGTGGTTTGGTGCTTAAGCTGCATGGGCAGCTGTACCTGTACACGCCATACAAGCTCTGTTTGACTCAATGCACAGGCGTATCAAGGCCGTTATTACAGCCAGAGGTGGTTGTTCTGGGTACTGATTTCTCAGGATCTAAGGACCCAAATTGCGTAAAAATGTAATACCATGTCAGTTCTAGTATTATATATTTGTCCAATGAATACCCGTTTATCATCTGCATTTCTTCTTGGTGTAGCTATTTTAATGGCCTGTAGTGTATTCGCCAACATCGTCATCTTGCTGCTTACTATATTACGTATCAGTAAAAATATCGCTCTTAGAGGCATGTTACATATCATTATTCTCTAGTGTTTACATTAGGTAACAAAAAAATGATAAATGAAGCAGAAGGAACTATTTTTCTTCTTAAGTACATTTCACCCGTACGTCAGAATCCCCCCATCAGCATCTGCGTAGCAGAACTGCGAATGTATATCATCGTCGAAGGGGAAGTCAGCATTTCTGTGACTATCCGGGGAGAAATAATGCACCGACAGCCGAGGGTAGGCGAAAGTGACGAATCGGAAGGTAGTCGCGACGGTTCCCCAAAGTGTCGTCTCTTATGTCAGCCGGGTTACGGACGGCCGCCGTGGCAAGTGAGAACCGATGGCGGCCATCAGGAGAGTCCCCTCCATCACCGGCGGGTCGTTTTCACTAAGGCGGCGCCGCTTTTCAGAGCCTCTTGCCGACACTGTTCCCTTGCCCGTGACTTATGGCTGGCGGGGAAGTCACTACTCAGGCGTGGCTCGTATTGTACGGACTTTCTTTGGCTAAGGAACGAAGATAATAAATATGTCATATTAATAATTCATTGTCTGATTGAAGGTGCTTGTTGGTAATAGTTCATTTTACCGGACTAGATACTTACTATATATGATCTAGTGTTACAAGAATATATGATTTTTCAGTTCGTGGTAACTTAACTTGCCTCATATGTAATGTTCTGAAGCCTATGCCAATAACCGTATTTGGTAATATTCATCTTATAATACGATTACGTGATTTGTATAGGCAGATACGTAATCAGAATAAGGAATTTTTTTACGAAAACACATGCAGGTGTTATTATCGCTTGTACGCAAATATTATTTTCGGTGTACACCACAGACTGTATGTAACGCTGCTTCTAATTTGTATTTTCCCTTTTAGCAGGACAATTAAATGTGTTGTCATTATAAAAATGTGTAACTTATAATTGTATTATTACATCAATATCACGAAATATCATAGGTTTTGTTCAGTTGCATTCTGAAATCCCGGAGCTACTTCCGAACAACCCTGCATGTCCTACCTATCAATGGACTGGAAAAAAACGGCAGGTAATATATTTTTTAGGTTGTTGCTTCTCGATATGCAATAGCGACGCCACCGTTTCCGTGGGAACGGAAACAATTCATCGCATTTCTCTTGTTTCTTCTTAGGGCATGGATCTCTCTTCTACGCACCACTCTGCTTCCGTTATTAAAGACGTAATAGAAATAGAACGTATGAGAATAACTTTAAGTGGAACACTGGTTATAGTCTTAGTGGTGCCTGAAATTATTTTATAGGTCTATATGGTATCAGTGATGCTACCAGTGCAGCCAAGAACGAAATCTCGAGAAGCGTGACACAATGATGACCTACGGTGGTCAATGGCGACCCAATTGTTGGCATACGGAATCGTGTTGTCGATAACACCAACAATTACTTTGTGCACCAGATTCCAGACCAAACTGCAAAACTACAGTGCCGTTACGAGAAAACTGTTATCCCAAGCAGATTCAGAAGGATGTAGGTTGCAGTAGGTACTGGGAGATGAAGAAGCTTGCACAGGATAGAGTAGTATGGAGAGCTGCATCAAACCAGTCTCAGGACTGAAGACCACAACAACAACAACAACAACGGGTAAAGGGACCTATGCTAACACGGGCTCTGCAGTTGTTAATGATTTCGGTCAGAGTGCCATCCATCGTGGGACAACGACATATGAACACGCTCCCTATATAGTCATTTTCCAAGATGTGCTGGAGCACATTAGAACTTCGTTGAACAGTAAGTGGACCTATCGTACTAACACGGCGTAGAACGCATACTACCAAAAATTTCTGCACGACCTTGGTTCTACCTCGGTATGTATCACTGAAAGTTTCCGTCAGCATGTTCCGCCTGCACTTTAACCACGGACGGATCCAGATGCACTTCTGTCGTCTACAATTGACTGTCTGACATCTGTGTGATTGTAGCGTAGAGGGGGAACGGACCACATCATTTTCGGCTACCCACTGCGGTAGCATATGGCAACAAACGTACTACAGTATTTAGTGCTTCGTGGACAACTTCCCACCTGGATAAAGACACTAATTGTAGCGAATTGTGTATCGCTATATGCAAGGTTGCTTTCTATCTGGGCCATGCCCTGCAAGTGCAAGGACGACATTATGCGCCAATTTGCATTTTTATTACTAAACTGAGGTTTGCCATGGCAACCAGCAAAGTGCAGAGATCGAGTTAAGGGTTGCATATGCCTAATTGTAACTGTCACAGGTCTATTAAAACGCACAATGAGCACAAGCTGCGTTGCAGTAAAAATCACGAATTATGAAGAACTTTTCCGTGGCAGAGTTCTCTGTCGGAAACCATTGCTGGTGAGCTCTGTTATGACCCAGTTGGAGGGAGATTATGTAACACCCAGAGATGGCCGCCCAAATCAGAATCCTGTGCAGAAGCGTGCCTTTGATTTTACCCTAGACTGGACGCCCGTACCAGACAATGGCAGCACCGTGGCCAGGCTGCAGAGGGGCCTCCTGCTGATTCTGAAAACGGCGCCAGTGTGGTGTTCGGGCCAGTGCCTTCACACAACGGGCGCCTCCCAAAAGCAACGCCGATTGGACAGCCGCTGAGCATTCAGAAGCCATCGGGACTGACGGTGATTGGGTGGTTCATAAGAAAATTGTGACTATTGGTTAAGCCACGGCGCGGAGCGACAAGCCCGTCTGGTAGCTACAGAAATGAAGCACTCGTGTTTTGGCTTCGATGGGAAGCGTTGGCTTTAGCTACGGTTCGTGCGGCAAGGTGATAGCGAATTTTTGTATTTCGTCACGCCACCCAGTCTTTAGTTTCGTCCATACGCGATCGCATGGGGCAGTCATTGCTGCAGCAGAGACGCTGACCCACATCTCGACACCACGAGGTGGCCGTATGCTGTGGTTTCGTCGTTGCAGCGAATATCACACGATACATACCCGCAGCTCCAACCGTAATCAAATCACTCTTGCCGAGATACACTATGTGATCAAAAGTATCCCGACACTCTTTAAGACATACGTTTTTCATATTAGGTGCATTGTTCTGCCACTACTGTCAGGTACTCGATATCTGCGACCTCCGCCGGCCGAAGTGGCCGTGCGGTTAAAGGCGCTGCAGTCTGGAACCGCAAGACCGCTACGGTCGCAGGTTCGAATCCTGCCTCGGGCATGGATGTTTGTGATGTCCTTAGGTTAGTTAGGTTTAACTAGTTCTAAGTTCAAGGGGACTGATGACCTCAGATGTTAAGTCCCATAGTGCTCAGAGCCATTTGAACCGAACAGGAATCGTTAATATTTAGCAACAGGAGATAACGATCATTTAAAGTAAACTGTTTTGTAAAATGCATACCGTAAGAGTTATGAGGACTACTTCATCTTCGATACTGTGGAACAAATCTCTTCTACTGCAAGTTCTTTGCTGGCCGTACTTTGAAAGGTAGCCGTATGGACCAATACAAGAAGAAACTACTTAGTAAACATGGGCTGTAAAGCGCATAGTTGAAGAGATGGGAGCGCTTGCTCATCTTCGCTACTGTGAAATACACCTCTTCTACTGAACAAGTGCTCATACTTTTTAACGTATCCAGTTCACAGTACAGTCTTACTAGATAATTTTTCTTGCTGTAGCGGTCGCGCGGTTCCAGACTGTAGATAACTCTATTACCATATGAAGGGTGTTCGAAAATCACCGGGACAAACTTCTAGGACTTGTAGAGGGGAGTGAGTACATAATATTTTGAACAGAAACCCATGTCCTGAAACGCATCGTTTTCGTTCTACGTCGGTTTCAACTCAGATGTTTAACTCATCCACTTCTGCTCGAGGAACTGAAAAAGGCGAGACGCAGTATAGTTATTAGATAACAATTCGAAATGAAACACAACGAAACATCCATTCATCGCTTAATCAGATGTGATTTTAATAACGTTTAAACACTACGTGTTTTAAGGACATGTGCTCGTATTTCTCTTTCATTTGCTAAACAAATGAAGGTTTTGCTTTCGTGGGGATCCACAGCCTCTATGTGTTTAATATAAAGGAGACATCGTCCATTGTAGGCTGTACTGTGCTTTATTAAAGTCACGGTATTAACTAATTTCGTCCCTAAGCTATTATCAGGCACCTGAAATAAACCTGCGTGCAAGAGCGTCACATGTCTGCATATATCGTCATGTATAAATGAAGCATTCCATAACTCACATTGCCGGCCGCGGTGGTCTCGCGGTTCTAGGCGCTCAGTCCGGAACCGCGCAACTGCTACGGTCGCAGGTTCGAATCCTGCCTCGGGCATGGATGTGTGTGATGTCCTTAGGTTAGTTAGGTTTACGTAGTTCTAAGTTCTAGGGGACTGATGACCACAGAAGTTATGTCCCATAGTGCTCAGAGCCATTTGAACCATAACTCACATTAACGTAACCAGATTTACGGTGCAATAACATTACGTACAGGGGCTATGGCTTGTATTACATACTGCGCTCATCACATTCATTAATGTCAAATACATAAAAACAACCAAAGTTATTATCTGGGCCCACCGATCTATCACCGATAATATAAACTTAAACTAGTTCTGTTTTTTTTTTTTTCTTTTTGTGAATCATTCACCTGTACAATACGTCTGGTCTTCATATATCTGTATCTAACTTAAGTCACTGATTACCTATGTTACAATATATTCGTGAAGTCTGGCACCTCAGTGATAAATAGATTCCGTCCCTGTCAGTATTTCATGTTATGTATACTTCCTTACAGGATTTTAATGTACTGTATTGAATATATACGCCCTTAAGTGATGTTAGGTCACCAATTATACAATACGTAAGTCTGGCCCGTCACCAGTAGATGTAACGTAACGGCACATAACTGTTGATAAGTTTACAATGTTTAAAAGCAGGTGCATCTTTGACAGATTCGTTTTTAGCCTGCAGCACTTACAGAGTATGTGATGGTGGAGTACGTCTTCTGATTTTATGTACGTGACATAAAAGAATGTGATGAGCACGATGCATAATGCATGACATAGCAAATTTAACTCATTTTATTGCACTCTAAAATCGGTTACGTTAATGTGAGTTATGGAATGCTTTATTTACACATGACGATCTACGAACACAGGTGACGCTCTACCACAGCGGTTTATTTCAAGTGCTTGATAACGTCTGACGGCCGAAATAATTAATAAAGCACAATACAGCCTACAACGTAAAATGTATTCTTTTATTAAACTAAAGTAAATATTACTCTTATTTGTACACAACTTGTATCATGCACTCCTGTGTGGATGGTGTAAATTGGCGTACCCACCCTAAAGCGCAGCAGATATTTTTCCCGGCCTGTTATACACTACTGGCCATTAAAACTGCTACACCACGAAGATGACGTGCTACTGACGCGAAATTTAACTGACAGGAAGGAGATGCTGTGATATGCAAATGATTAGCTTTCCAGTGCATTCACACCTGGTTGGCGCCGGTGGCGACACCTACAACATGCTGACATGAGGAACATTTCCAACCGATTACTAATACACAAACAGCAGTTGACTGGGGTTGCCTGGTGAAACGTTGTTGTGATGCCTAGTGTAAGGAGGAGAAATGCGTACCATCACGTTTCCGACTTTGATAAAGGTCGGATTGTAGCCTATCGCGATTGCGGTTTATCGTATCGCGACATTGTTGCTCGCGTTGGTTGAGATCCAATGACTATTATCAGAATATGGAATCGGTGGGTTCAGGAGGGTAATACGGAACGCCGTGCTGGATCCCAATGGCCTCGTATCACTAGCAGTCGAGATGACAGGCATCTTATCCGCATGGCTGTAACGGATCATGCAGCCACGTCTCGATCCCTGAGTCAACAGATGGGGACGTTTGCAAGACAACAACCATCTTCACGAACAGTTCGACGACGTTTGCAGCTCGCAGACCATGGCTGCGGTTACCCTTGACGCTGTATCACAGACAGCGGCGCCTGCGATGGTGTACTGAACGACCAACCTGGGTGCACCAATGGCAAAACGTCATGTTTTCCGTGTTTGGCGACATCGCGGTAAACGCACATTGGAAGCGTGTATTCCTCATCGCCATACTGGCGTATCACCAGGCGTTATGGTATGGGGTGCCATTGGTTACACGTCTCGGTCACCTCGTGTTCGCATTGATGGCACTTTGAACAGTGGACGTAACATTTCTGATGTGTTACGACCCGTGGCTCTACCCTTCATTCGATCCCTGCGAAACCCCATATTTCAGCAGGATAATGCACGGCTGCATGTTGTAGGTCATGTACGGGCCTTTCTGGATACAGAAAACGTTCGACTGCTGCCCTGACCAACACATTCTCCAGATCTGTCACTAATTGAAAACGTCTGGTCAATGGTGTCCGAGCAACTGGCTCGTCACAATACACCAGTCACTACTCTTGATGAACTGTGGTATTGCGTTGAAGCTGCACGGGCGGCTGTACCTATACACGCCATCCAAGCTCTGTTTGCCTCAATACCCAGGCGTAACAAGGCCGTTCTTACGGCGGAGGTGGTTGTTCTGGGTACTGATTTCTCAGGATCTATGCTCCCAAATTGCGTGAAAATGTAATCACATACCAGTTCTAGTATAATATATTCGTCCAATGAATACCCGTTTGTGTTGTTGTTGTGGTCTTCAGTCCTGAGACTGGTTTGATGCAGCTCTCCATGCTACTCTATCCTGTGCAAGCTTTTTCATCTCCCAGTACCTACTGCAACCTACATCCTTCTGAATCTGCTTAGTGTATTCATCTCTTGGTCTCCCTCTACGATTTTTACCCTCCACGCTGCCCTCCAATACTAAATTGGTGATCCCTTGATGCCTCAGAACATGTCCTACCAACCGATCCCTTCTTCTGGTCAAGTTGTGCCACAAACTTCTCTTCTCCCCAATCCTATTCAATACTTCCTCATTAGTCATGTGATCTACCCATCTAATCTTCAGCATTCTTCTGTAGCACCACATTTCGAAAGCTTCTATTCTCTTCTTGTCCAAACTATTTATCGTCCATGTTTCACTTCCATACATGGCTACACTCCATACGAATACTTTCAGAAATGACTTCCTGACACTTAAATCAATACTGGATGTTAACAAATTTCTCTTCTTCAGAAACGCTTTCCTTGCCATTGCCAGCCTACATTTTATATCCTCTCTACTTCGACCATCATCAGTTATTTTGCTCCCCAAATACCAAAACTCCTTTACTACTTTAAGTGCCTCATTTCCTAATCTAATTCCCTCAGCATCACCCGACTTAATTAGACTACATTCCATTATCCTTGTTTTGCTTTTGTTGATGTTCATCTTATATCCTTCTTTCAAGACACTGTCCATTCCATTCAACTGCTCTTCCAAGTCCTTTGCTGTCTCTGACAGAATTACAATGTCATCGGCGAAGCTCAAAGTTTTTATTTCTTCTCCATGAATTTTAATACCTACTCCGAATTTTTCTTTTGTTTCCTTTACTGCTTGCTCAATATACAGATTGAACAACATCGAGGAGAGGCTACAACCCTGTCTTACTCCCTTCCCAACCACTGCTTCCCTTTCATGTCCCTCGACTCTTATAACTGCCATTTGCTTTCTGTACAAATTGTAAATAGCCTTTCGCTCCTTGTATTTTACCCCTGCTACCTTTAGAATTTGAAAGAGAGTATTCCAGTCAACATTGTCAAAAGCTTTCTCTAAGTCTACAAATGCTAGAAACGAAGGTTTGCCTTTCCTTAATCTCTCTTCTAAGATAAGTCGTAAGGTCAGTATTGCCTCACGTGTTCCAGTGTTTCTACGGAATCCAAACTGATCTTCCTCGAGGTTGGCTTCTACTAGTTTGTCCATTCGTCTGTAAAGAATTCGTGTTAGTATTTTGCAGCTGTGAGTTATTAAGCTGATGGTTCGGTAATTTTCACATCTGTCAACACCTGCTTTCTTTGGGATTGGAATTATTATATTCTTCTTGAAGTCTGAGGGTATTTCGCCTGTTTCATACATCTTGCTCACCAGATGGTAGAGTTTTGTCAGGACTGGCTCTCCCACGGCCGTCAGTAGTTCCAATGGAATATTGTCTACTCCGGGGTTAGTGTAGCAGTTTTAATGGCCAGTTGTGTATTTTACCCACCATCTACTTGACAGCAGACCTAAATTTTCAGACAAATGGGTCAGGGAAAAGAGAAAGGATCTTGAATGGTCTGGAGTGAATCTAGGAAACATCTCTGGCCGGACAAAGTATGTGTCAGTTATCGACGGCTTCGAAAGCTTGAATACTCGTAGGAAACAGAAGCAGAACAGATAAATGGCAGACGAAATGAGATATGCAGCCAGAGAAACAATGGAAGTATTTTGTACTGCAAAGAAGGCTTCCAGCAATGTGTAATTTTCACCTAACGAGGTCTCTATGCGGTAGGCGGCCTGCTATCTCGTAACAACTCTGTCGCATTGTCATTGGTTGCACTGTGAGGATAAGAATTCCATAGGGACGCCTACAATGAATCAATGCGCAGGTAACTAGCTAGTTGCGCTGGCTACCTAGTGACTCTCACATTTACCCTTGCGTCCGCCACGAGCATAATATCCCCGGCCGGGGCCTCTGGTTTCGTGGCCTTTTCCGCCCTCTTGCTCACGTAGGCAGAGCTGTCATGGCGCCCGTTCTCTGGGTGTGGTGGTTAATTTAGAAGGCGGTGCTGTGCTACCTTCCTGGCGGCCACCGTAATGTGCTCACTTTACGCCGCAGACAGCCGCCGCGTTCACACATGAATGGGCTCTTGTTGCTGCTGCGCTATGTCTAGTAAAATAAACAGTTCATACATGTCATCACCTTTTGCCGAGACTTTTTTCTGTGCAGCGCCCAAAATTAACTTGGCGTGTTACACAGCGAGAACAAAGTGCTTGCATAATAAACCATTACACACTAACGAAATGAATTTTTACACTGCCTTCGTCCGGAAGTGAAAAAAAATGACCTATTCTTTATAAAATACAAAGGGGTCCAAAAAAATGTATCCACTGTTTAAAAGCCCATAACTGGCAAACTAAATGTTGGAGTTGTCTCATCTTTGGTAGTGTAATAGTTTGTAGTTCCGGCAGTCGCCACACAAGCGTTGTATTGCGTTGTTTTCTTTTGTCAGATGACAGTCGCCAGACAGTCAGTGTTTTGTTCTTACTTGCATCTACTTACTCGAGTAAACATGGCTGGTGTAAGGCTTCCATTCGATGAAAGGAAGTCAGTTTTGAAGTGGTATTTTAAGTACGAAAACATTAATGAGATTCAACGGCAATAGCGAAATGAGTATCAAACAGAGCCACCGATACGTTTAACGATTCGTCGCATTCGAGACAAATTTGAAGCCGAAGGCTGTGTCAAAGATGTACACAAACGACGATCTGGACGACCTGTAACAGCAACAAGTCCAGCTAACTCCCGTCGTGTGTTACGACACTTCACTCGCTCACCACAGAAGTCTGTGAGACAGTGTGCCCGTGAAACTGGAGTGAGTCGCTCAAATGTTCGGCGAATTTTGAAGACAGCAAAGTGGAAGTGCTACTTCCCACGATTACTACACGCAATGAACGAGGACGACCTAGATCGAAAAATGGAGTACTGCGAGTGGTTTACTAACATGGTGCGCAACGATGAAGAGTTTACAGAGACGATTGTGTGGTCTGATGAGGCACAGTTCAAACTCAATGGTACAGTAAATCGCCACAATTGCATCTACTGGGCCGCCGAATACCCAAACGTCCATGTAGACAAAGCCGTGAATTTGCCAGGAGTAAATGTGTTGTGTGGGTTGCCTTACCGGGGCTTGATTGGGCCATTCTTCTTTGATGGCACAGTTACCGGTGAGGTGCACCTTCAGAAGCTTCAGATATCCATTTTACCTGCAATCAGAGACTTGCATGGAGACAGAAGAGTTTACTTTCAACAAGATGGTGCCGCAGCCCACTACCAATCGTGTTACGGCGTATCTCGACGAAAATCCACCAGGAAGATGGATAGGCCGCAGAGGTGCTTTGGAGTATCCACCACGTTCCCCAGACCTAACTCCTCCGGACTTTTACCTGTGGGGAACGGTAAAGGACCTCGTTTATCGACAAAAGCCACGCACATTGGATGAACTTCGAGAATCCATCGTACATTCATGTGCAAATATCCAACTGAACACGTTCCAGTCAGCAGTTCGTGCTGTAGTTCGGCGGCATCGTTTGTGTGTGGATGTTAATGGTGACCATTTCGAACACCTACAGCGATATGTTTAAGTTGGACTTTAAGCTACACTTTCACCAAAAATGAGACAACTCCGTCAATTAGTTTGCAATTTATGGACTTTTAAACAGTGGACACATTTTTTGGACCCCTTTGTATATAAGAAGACTCTGCCACTTGCGCACGTTTGGTGGCAAACAGTCGATATGTCAGAACCAAATGTTTACTCTGTGGTGGAGTGTGATTTTTTTTGAAACTATGTAGCAGATCAAGATATTGTGCAAAAGGAGAACTCGACTGGGATCTTTAGAATTTGATCGGGAGTGCTCTTACTGCGTAACATATGCTGTCACGATCAACTACCACAGGTCTATTTTCGGCTTTACCTCTCACCTCGCAAACTTAACCTGACAATAATTTTCGAAACAGCGAACACTCTGTGGCAGAGCAGCAGATTCATCCTCGAAACAGTTCCATAGCGAAGCTACTCCAATGTTACACCGTGAGGCACCTGTGATCAAACCAGGTCTACTTTGGGAAGGTGCAGAAGCTGTGTACCCTAGGTCTCTGATCTGTTGACTGGAGAAAGATGACATTCCAGTCCACTTTTGAAAGAGGGTATTCGAACAGGCATTTGTATCTACACCCTACTTCTGGTAACACTATTTGATTCCCCCTACCCTGTTCCACTCGCGGTTGCCACGTGGTAACAATGTTTGTCGGTAAGTCTCTGTACTAGCTCTAATTTACTCTGGGAAGGTGTATCAACAGTGTAGGGTGGGTCTTTCCAGGAGCGAGGTGTTCCTGATGACTTAACAAAAAGCACAAGTCACTCCTGTCATCAAGGCGGGTCATCGAACAGACATCTGAGTATCCATCATACTACGCAAGCCACTAAATGGTATGTGGTGGAGGGTACTTCTGGTACAACTAACTGAACCCCGCTATATATTTCCATTCGCGAATGACGCGTGGTAACAATAATTGTCAGTAAGCCCTGTGTTGGTTCTAATGACTCGAATTATTCCATTGCCGTTACGTGAGGTGTATGTGGGAGGAAGTAATATGTTGTCTGACTCTTCCCGGAAAGTACTCTTTCGAAATTTCAACAATAAATCTCTCCGTGAAGCACAGATCCTCTGATATAATGAGTGCCAATGAAGTTTTTGTCATCTCGGTAACGTTCTCGCGCAGACCAAACAATTCCGTGTCGAAACGCGCCACTCTTTGTTGGATCTTCCCTGACTTCTCCAACCAGTAAGGATAACATTTTCTGTATCCAGAAAGGCCCGTACAGGACCTGCAACATGCGGTCGTGCATTATCCTGCTGAAATGTAGGGTTTAGCAGGGATCGAATGAAGGGTAGAGCCACGGATCATAACACATCTGAAATGTAACGTCCACTGTTCAAAGTGCCGTCAATGCGAACAAGAGGTGACCGAGACGTGTAACCAATGGCACCCCATATCATCACGCCGGGTGATGCGTCAGTACGGCGATGAGGAATACACGCTTCCAATGTGCATTCACTGCGATGTCACCAAACACGGGTGCGATCGTCATGATGCTGTAAACAGAACCTGGATTCATCCGAAACAATGACGTTTTGCCATTCGTGCACCCAGGTTCGTCGTTGAGTACACCATCGCAGGCGCTCCTGTCTGTGATGCAGCGTCAGGGGTCACCGTAGCCATGGTCTCCGAGCTGACAGTCCATGCTGCTGCAAATGTCGTCGAACTGTTCGTGAAGATGGTTGTTGTCTTGCAAACGTCCCCACCTGTTGACTCAGGGATCGGGACGTGGCTGCACTATCCGTTACAGCCAAGCGGATAAGATGCCTGTCATCTCGACTGCTAGTGATACGAGGCCGTTGGGATTCAGCATGGCGTCCCGTATTACCCTCCTGAACCCACCGATTCCATATTCTGCTAACAGTCATTGGATCTCGACCAACGCGAGCAGCGATGTTGCGATACGATAAACCGCAATCGCGATAGGCTACAATCCGACCTTTATCAAAGTCGGAAACGTGATGGTACGCATTTCTCCTCAGTACACGAGGCATCACAACAACGTTTCACCAGGCAACGCCGGTCAACTACTGTTTGTGTATGAGAAATCGGTTGGAAACTTCCCTGATGTCAGCACGCTGTAGGTGTCGCCACCAGCGCCAACCTTGGGTGAATGCTCTGAAAAGCTAATCATTTGTATATCACAGCATCTTCTTCCTGTCGGCTAAATTTCGGGTCTGTAGCACGTCATCTTCGTGGTGTAGCAATTTTAATGTCGAGTAGTGTAACTTCTGGCTTACGCACAAGGGAGTGTACCACGGCCATTACTTTCCACAACATACAAAGTGTAATGGGTATCAAAGCAGATATTTTTACTGGTGTCTGAGGACAGTAATGAACAACATTACATCAGTGTTTACGTCATTTGCAGACTGATTCATATGGCCATTACATGTCGTAAATTTTTAGTGTGGTTAGTACCTCCAAGTTCATGTGACAAGAGCGAGCTTATTTTGCCCTGGGCAGTAGGTCAGGTGTTGAAGTGCGAACACTTGGCCTGAAACGATTAGGCTATACTGACAGACGCAGTCCAGTTAGTAGTGCAGTACAACCGTACAGACAACATCAGGTAGTACAGTTTGTGAAGTGTTTGTGAGAAAACTGTTCGATGCAGATTAAAAACAACCAACACATTGAAGTGTGTACATATTACGGTACCACTTAGTAAAATATCTGCACTTCACTCGTTACAACCTGTATATAAATGACACAGTAACAACATCGGAAGTTCCATGAGGCTTTCTGCGGGTGATGATGTTTCATACAGAGAAGTCTTAACTCTAGAATGTAGTAGCGAAATGCAAGAAAACTTACAGACTGTTGGTTCTTGGTGCAGGGAGTGACGTAGATAAATGTAACTTTTGTGTATAGATACATAGAAAGAACCACTGTTGCATGACTACTCGATAGTAGAACAATCACTGGAAGAAGTTAGTTTCATAAAATGTCTAGGGGTACGTGTGTGGAGAGATTTAAAGTGGAATGACCACATAAAGGTAATCGTAGGAATGTAGATGTCGGACTGAGATTCACTGCAAGAATCCTCAGATAATGCAGTGCATCAGCAATGGAGGTAGCTTACAAGACCCTCGTTCGACCAATCCTTGAATATTGCTCGTCAGTCTGGAATCTTTACTAGATGGGACTGATAAAGGAAATAAATGGGATAAAATAAAAGGAAACCGACAGCATGTAACTTAATACTATTCCTATAATGGAATTTTATACAAATAAATTGGCCTGGTCGACTTAGTAAAATATTACAAGATAGTAATCACAGTAGTCATGGTAGAACTGTATTTGAGAAGAGTACAAATAGATGGGGATAAGCACTTCCTTTAATTCTGAGGTACACAGGGTGTTACTGGTATACTTGCAGATATTTCGGTCACTGGCTCCCTGATATGTACCCACTCTAGAGCGTCAGTTGTTTTTTCTCTGCATCTAACAGTCTTCCTGCAAACACGTCACATAACTACCTGGCGTTTTCTTCACAGTAGTAACTGCACTACTAACAAGGGAACCTCCCCATCGCACCCACCTCAGATTTAATTATAATTTGGCACAGTGGATAGGCCTTGAAAACCTGATCACAGATCAATCGAGAAAACAGGAAGAAGTTGTGTGGAACTATGAAAAAAATAAGCAAAATATACAAACTGAGTAGTCCATGCGCAAGATAAGCAACATCAAGGATAGTGTGAGCTCAGGAGCGCCGTGGTCCCGTGGTTAGCGTGAGCAGCTGCGGAACGAGAGGTCCCTGGTTCAAGTCTTCCCTTTTGCAAAAAGTTTAATTTTTTATTTTCAGACAATTATTATCTTTCCGTCCGTCCGTCCGTCCGATGCGAGGTAACTGCGCCGTAGTATGGGGACGCTACACCTAAACAAACATCGAAACAAAACATATGTTTTGACAGATCACAGTGAAAACTGTGCGACTGTGAAACTGTTGCATTCATTTGTTGCAGTTTATGTGACAACCTCTAATGTTTTCGTTACTTTTTTAGGATTGATTATCATATCCACAAGAAAACCTAATTCGGGCAGGGTAGAAGAATCTTTTTACCCATTCGCCAAGTGTACAAGTTAGGTGGGTCGACAACATATTCCTGTCATGTGATGCACATGCCGTCACCAGTGTCGTATAGAATATATCAGACGTGTTTTCCTGTGGAGGAATCTGTTGACCTATGACCTTGCGATCAAATGTTTTCGGTTCCCATTGGAGAGGCACGTCCTTTCGTCTACTAATCGCACGGTTTTGCGGTGTGGTCGCAAAACACAGAAACTAAACTTATTACAGTGAACAGAGACGTCAATGAACGAACGGACAGATAATAACTTTGCGAAAATAAAGAAAGTAAAGTTTTCACTCGAGGGAAGACTTGAACCAAGGAACTCTCGTTCCGCGGCTTCTCACGCTAACCACGGGACCACCGCACTCCTGAGCTCATACCATCACTGATGTTGCTTATCTTTCGCACGGACCACTCAGTTTGTATATTTTGCTTATTTTTTTCATAGTTCCACACAACCTCTTCCTGTTTTCTCGATTGATTTGTGTTCAGTTTTTCAAGGCCTATCCACGGTGCCAACTTATAACTAAACTTGACGGGGGTGCGATGGGGAGGGTCCCTTGTAAGTGGACTACAGCTGCAGTGTGGACTGACTGTTTTGCGTCCACGAGTCCAGACTGCGACGTCTGACCTCGGCCCAGGGGAAAATAAGCATCAATGCTCTTGTGACATGTTCTTGGAGGTACTAACCAATATAAAAACATAGTACTCCTAACAGCTATAATCATTAATCTACAAATAAAATAAATACTGATGTATTGTTGTTCAGAAAACTGTCATCAGTCGCCAGTAAAAATATCTGTACTTATATCCCTAACACCCTATGTATTTCAAGTTTTACTAATTATTCAGTCGTTAATACAGCAAAAGTTTCTCTTCGTCAGCTCTCTGTCGCAGCTTCTGACGTTCCACGAGGCAATTTAACAAATGAAAATTTGAGAAAATTTCTACATCATCGTAACACATTTCAGACTCTCTTTTATTTGGCAGAGACAGCCGGAATGAAAAATACGTTTTTTTACGAGTGTGGCGTACGTTACAACAACCGAATTAAAATTTAATTAAACCCAACTTCGGCTGTATTATATTCTATCCGGCGCATCTGGCTAATCCGACCTTGTCCCACTTAATTCACAAACAAACTTGCCACCGCTCCTCCCTACGACATTACCCTGCTGCGGAATTCGCTAAAATTAATGGATGAGTTCAGCGAGCTTCAGGGCCGCAAATGCCGTCCTAATATCGTTATTGCCTTTCGGTTTCGTTCAGTACCCAACGTTCTGCAAAGTTTCATTATATTCAAACAAAAGTTACTCATTGTTATGCAAATGCAATTTGCTATAAAAGCAATTATATTCGTTTGTAGTTTCATGAATTTTTGATCGCAAATGTCTTCTTTAACGGGCAACATTTTCTCATAATATGATTACACTGCTGCAAACATGTACGTAAATGGAAAAAAATGTGTATTTCGTGTTTAACAAAAATTCTTAAAAGGTACTGAAAACACACAGAACAATAGAGGTCATGACTCATGGAAGTTAACGAATTCAGCAATAGCGCGTAAAATAAACTAGTAAATACTGACCGCGATTGGAAGCCGCGTGGTCTGAGGCGCATTGCCACGTTTCGCGCGGCGCGCCCCCGTCGGAGGTTCGAGTCCTCCCTCGGGCATAGGTGTGAGTGTTGTCCTTAGCGTAAGTTAGTTTAAGTTAGATTAAGTAGTGTGTGAGCTAGGGACCGATGACCTCAGCGGTTTGGTCCCATAGGAACTCACCACAAATTTCCAAATAAATTCTGTAACGCTACTGATGACAGTAGGAGTTCGAGAACAAATAGGTGCCGTACCAATACTTGTTCACATCAGCAGAAACAGAAAATCTAACCGTCACGTAACAGCTTTGTTCTTGAAGATTAATTACACTGGGACGTTACACAATTTGTTGGACGCTTTCACAACGCACATTATAAAACGTAAGAGAAATGCAAGTGTATATTCATACCATCATCGCATAGGGAGAAGTATGAATACCGAGTTTTGGTGTTCGTTAGCATGTGGCAATAGTGTGAAAGTTTCATGATTTTCTTATAAGCCATTAATAGCTTATGTATGCTTGAAAAAACACAATACGGAAGTGTTGCGGTGTTCGACGAGAATTTATCTGTGAATTTGGATGTTGTACTCAATCTACGAATAAATCCAAAAGTGCTACAAATAATTTCTGAAGGGCACGCATCAGTGATCACAATAAAAGCTGGGCGGATTAACCCTGATAGTACTAACACATTTTTAACAACGTATACAATGAACTGTGTGAGGGTGGGGGAGGGGGGGACTTTATGACCACCACAAAAAATTTAAAAATACAAATTTCTTTCATTGTTGTTGACTTATATAAACAACATACTTTCTAAAGATATACTGACGTGTAACATGGGTTCAGAATCTAAAAATACCTTTTAATGCTATGATGTACTGAATATGACATTCATTTTAAAAAGTCGTATCTGCTACAAGAGGGACGTGGAGACTTTATGATCACCTCAATTGCACTTCAATTTTTTGATTAAGTTTAACTTGAAAATTTAAAACATATACGGCTATAGAACTTGGTACGTGTGGCTTACAACATCTACAAAACTGGGCCACCTACCAGTGGCATGGCCACGGGTAAAAAACAAGGGGACACAGAAACTGTAGCTCGATAACGTCATTAATATGGCGGAACCAGAGTGCCAAGAAATGTCCTAGTATTGATGTAACTAGCAACGGAATAACGCCACCAAAACAAAAACCGATTAGGTATTGGGACCTTGTCGGGGACAAGTGGGTTTTGGATGGGGATGTTCTGGTTATTGAAGGCTTCGAGCATTAAAATTTTGAAAATGTAAGACCACAGCTCAGCTGTGTAATAGGAATTTTCAGTGGGGACATAAATGCAACTATGTAATACGCATTGTATAAAAAGGTAATTGTCATGACCAATTTGTTGCCTTCGCCGCCTCACGATATGCTTAATAAAACTGGAAAGGCCCCAGGTATACTAGAACATACTGTGTTTTGACTTAATACATTTGAATAAAGTGAATATCAAAATATGTTACAGTCCATATGACACTGGTCGAAACCTGAAATGGCAGAGAAAAGAATATCTTATTAAGTGAAGTAAGGGTACCTGCCACAGATGTCTGGATGGCATTTAACAAAAGGTGAAGCTTCTACTTACCGAATCCAGTTCAAGCAGGACAAGGGTTTCCGTAACACTACTAGAACATTTTGCTACAAGGATATGTTTTATGCTTACCTGACTTACAGATGTTAAAATTGGCATGGAATTCCATCGAGGTTTAACTGTGGAAACAAGCCTACCACGTATGGGCGAAATTACGCAAATGTTAGTGGAATATAACACATGTACTTTGAAATTAAATAAGAGTGTTCAGAGTTCAGAAATAACAGACAACAGATAACGTTTGATATTGTCGGTAAAGAACTCGTTGCAACAACTGAAAATCATACCAACTGTTCAAAGTCGAGACTTTAATTCTCAGTGCATGGATTACAACATAATCCAACAACAGAACTGAACTTTAGACTCAAAAATACTTAATCTCATTGCTCGAACTTACCTGTTTGAGGCAGAGTGACCAAACGTCACATTTGTTCAACAATATCAAAATTCTACTGTTTATTGTTCGCGAATTGTAATAATCTTCAAAGAATCGCGTTTTCTGCTGCATCAAACAGCTGGACCTCAGCATCTTCAAAGAACAGCTTTGAAGAATATGTGGACTGATCAGTTCAAAACTCACAAACTGACTTCACCTAATTTCACAAGAGGGGCAAAAGCCTGCATTGTCCATCTTAAGGGACTTCATGTGTCTCTACTAGTGCTAAACTCAGTATATGAAAACGTATTGAAAACGTCGAATTCATCACTCAATCAGTAATTTAGGTAATATTTCATGGATAATAATTAACTTGGACACTTCTGGAACAGGTTAATGGTAATGGTGAATTCTGGAAAAGCGGTGTATGGATTCAGTTGGTTTGTACAATGTTCAGAGAAGTATGTCTCCTTATATTATGTGCAAATACTCAACAAAGAATATCACTGTTTAAATAAAATATGTGAGGAAATGGAATTATAGAGTTTTGTTTCTCCACTATCACCATAAGAATCAAAGAGTTATGGGTGTAAGCGAATATTGATTAGTTTTATAAGACAGTGGAAGGAGGAGCTAGTGAGTTATGTTCCTTTTTCTGGCTCCTGTGAAGATTAAAGGTTGAGTGTTTTTGGTTTTAGGTGCATGAAATTTGCCGCGCATACAGAGAACCGTAACTTCACCAAATAATAATGAAATCTTGGAACTGAGCATCTCTGGGAAAGCACCAGCAGCGTGTAAGGTTTCTGGTCGGATATCATATGCTTTCCGTTATCTGCTTAATGAATAAATTAAACCATAAAAGGTTTACTGCAAATCAGTAGAGGGAGCAACGTCAAAAGAACCGAAAGGGATTTGTTCCACATGAGCAAGCCAGACTCAGGAACAGGCCAATATACACACAAGGTGGCTCATGTCGTCTAGGTATGTGAGAAAAGAACTTTGCTCTCAAGGGCATAACATTGGGATCGCGACATTTGTTAGTTAGCAATTGGAATAAATGCTGTATGTACGATACAGAAATAACAGAGAAGTGCAATGATCGGCGGTGGGGGGGGGGGGGGGGTGAAGGGAAGGACGTGGCTCCTGGTGTATCATTGTTACAACAAATTAAAATTCATTGTTATTGGAGCTTGTTTTCCCGGTTGTCTGTCGTTTCACTCATTGTTACGGTACGATATCGGTAGATTTATTCAGAACCTCTTCCGATGTGGGATTTTTGTTTGATAATTAACGTTTTCTGAAAGCAAGTTTTGTAAAATCGACAAACGTGTGTCACTCTGTCAAATTCAGTTACATGCAAGACACATAATGTATTTTTGAGATACATTGTAATTTTCGACAATACAATATTCTCTTTCACTTTGTAAACAAAATATTTAATAAGGAGGCTTCCAATAATTATATCAGAATTCAAAAATATGCTTTGCAAAGCTGTTTTTTGTGCTAACGATATGCATTGAACAGCATTCATTTTTATCTATGGTTTTCACGCCATCTTTGGTGGACGTATGTCAACAAGACATCATGAATTGTGTAGTAAATTGTGTAGGAGATGGCTGGCAGTTGCATATTCGTTGGAAAAAACTATTGGAAAAAGCAGAAATAAATCGTGTATTTGCTGATAATCTGCCAACTGTGTTAAGAATTAGTAGAGTGTGACCTTCGCAGCTGTTAATCAAAACGTAGCAAGTGATTGAGACGAGTTCCTTTCAGTGCACCAACAGTTTTCAAACTTTTCTTAAAATGTAATACTTTCAGTTGTAGGCTATAAATCCGGCTAGACCGTGTAATGGGATATCTGTTTGTGGATATTTGTACAGCAGGAAACCACTTTCCCCAAGTGCGATGTAGCCATGGACCCAGCTATAGGTGTTGGACGTGTTGTGAGGTGTCTAGAAAGCTGTCACTGACATGGTGAAAGTGGATATGGTGGTCTTGTTCATGTTTGATGGTCCTTTTGAAATAAAAACTTTATAAACCAATGCGTGAGTTGAAGTTCCCCAAAGTTACTACATACATTCTTCAACATTTCGTTCCAGCTCAAGCACCTTCCAGCGGCAAGCTGGGCGACAGTGGTCAGACGTTGGGAGGAGTGATTAAATAGCTGACACATGGGCAGTCTCGCAGCTGGCCCTTAGCCTACGTGTATGTACTGCTGTGGTCAAGCATCTGTGGGCAAATGAGACCAAGAAATATGCGCACCACAGAACGTGCGCATTAGGGCTCCCCACCAGGTAGCATATAACACTTGTGCCTGGCCTTGAACGAGCTGATGAGTGACTGGAACAACTTGATCTAGAAGACATAGTCTTCTGAAACTGGAGGAAACTTCTTGAAGCATACCAAAATTTCCTCGTTATGTTAATAACTGTCTTGGGATCACTTTCTTGGGTGTTAATGAAAATATGAGGGGCAGTCAAAAGAAAATCAAACATCTGTACAGTGGAACCATGGAACAGTTCTTTTCAAAAGTAATCACCACATGCATTAAGACAGGCATCCCACTAGAAGAGGAGACCATCAACTCCTGTTTTCTAGAATGTGGTCGGGCGCTGATGGATTTATAACCATACCCACTTCTGCACTTCCTTGTCATACTGAAACTGACGTCCAAACATGTATTTCTTCAGGTCGCCAGATATATTAGAATCACACATTAAAGATCCAGGTTGTACAGAGAATGTTGCAGTGTTTCCCAGTGAAATCGCTGAAGGTTAGCCTTCGACCGATCCGCAGTGCAGTGGTGGGCTTTACACTGGAACAGAAGGATTCGGTTTGTGAGCATTCCGATAGCCCAAGGGCACACGGCACAGCCAACAGTGGAAACATCCCACATCTCTCGTACCAAAGAAATCCAAAGCTCGTCACACAAGTTCTGATAAGGTCATGACCAACTTATCTTCGACTGCTGCGGCACTCTGCTCATTGAGTTCTTCGAGTGTGGTGCCACAATCAATGCGCAGCAATAAGAAGACTGTTTGGAGACATTGCAATGCGCCATAAAGTCAAAACTCCCGTAATGTTCTCAGACGGAATCACCCTGTTGGGCCGGCCGGTGCGGCCGAGCGGTTCTAGGCGCTTCAGTCAGGAACTGCGCGACCGCTACGGTCGCAGGTTCGAATCCTGCCTCGGGCATGGATGTGTATGATGTCCTTAGGTTAGTTAGGTTTAAGTAGTTCTAAGTTAAAGAGGACTGATGACCTCAGAAGTTAAGTGCCATAGTGCTCAGAGCCATTTGCACCATTTTGAACCACCCTGTTGGACGATAACGGCCACCCCCACACTGCCAACTGGACGGAGGCTACACTTCAGTGATTTGGTTGGGAAACACCACAACATCATCAAGACAGCCTGGATCTGTCACCATGTGATCTTCACACCTTTAGAGACCCAAAGGAAGAAACGCATGGACGTCGGTTCCAGTCAGATGAGGAAGTGCAACAGTGATTGCAGCTGTGGATCCGTCAGCGACCGACTGCGCTCTATAAAACAGGAATTGACTGCCTCATCTCTCAGTACGATACATTTCTCAACGTATGTTTAATAAACTCAAGTGGCAGACTCTGCAAGAGAGGCGCTCTGCATCGCGGTGTAGCTTGCTCGCCAGGTTTCGAGAGGGTGCGTTTCTGGATGAGGTATCGAATATATTGCTTCCCCCTACTTTTACTTCCCGAGGAGATCACGAATGTAAAATTAGAGAGATTAGAGCGCGCACGGAGGCTTTCAGACAGTCGTTCTTCCCGCGAACCATACACGACTGGAACAGGAAAGGGAGGTAATGACAGTGGCACGTAAAGTGCCCTCCGCCACACACCGTTGGGTGGCTTGCGGAGTATCAATGTAGATGTAGATGTAGATGTGTGTGGTGGTGACTTCTGAAAGGAACCAGCCCATGGCGCAATTTGAACCATTTTTGAACCAGCCCATGGTCCTCTTGTGACTGCCCCATTTATATGGTTCAAATGGCTCTGAGCGCTATGGGACTTAACTTCTGAGGTCATCAGGCCCCTAGAACTTAGAACTACTTAAACCTAACTAACCTAAGGACATCACACACATCCATGCCCGAGGCAGGATTCGAACCTGCGACTGTAGCGGTCACTCGGTTCCAGACTGTAGCGCCTAGAACCGCTCGCCCACCCCGGCCGGGCGCGCCATTTATAATGATAGTGTATGGTTGAGACTGTCTTCATGGTTGAGGTGTCATACCTTTGTTATGGAATGTCGGTGTGTTGAGACTGTGTACGATGGGATATGTGATTGCTGGATAATTGTACGTGGACTGGTGGCAGTGGTACGCACCTTCCTTGGGCGGGACGTAGCCGTGCACCTCACAGTAGGTGCCGGGCGTGTCGAGCGGCGTGTAGAAGGTGGCGGCCGAAGAGGCGGAGGCAGACACGGAGGCCCTGTCCCGGTCGTGGTCGTGGTCGTGGTCGCGGTCGCGGTCGCGCTCCCCCGGGGGCGGCAGCGAGATGGTGGCGGGCCCGGGCCCAGGTGGCGGCGGCGGCAGCTGCTGCAGCTGCAGCTGCTGGTCGCGCCGGCACTTGGCGCAGCGCCGCATCTCGGCGCGCACGCGCAGCAGCCACACCATCCCGAAGAGCGCCATGACGGCCGCGCGCGCCCCATGGCCGCGGCTAGGCGCCCACGGGCCGACGCCCGCACACGGCCGCACCATGCCTCACCATCGGAGACCGCTGCCGCTGCGGACCACGCCAAGCCACTCACCCTGTGGCCCGACCACTCCTAGGACGATGAGCGACCACAGACGGGCGGTCAGCTGGTGCCTCATATGGCCAGCCTGAACCTTGGTGTACAAGGAAGGGGCAAATGGACCTACGTTGTTTACATAGCTTCTAAACTCAAAATCTACTTCCTCCAAACTTCATCATGACTTTGGAAGGGTCTGAAACGACCAATTTGGCTACAATCCCAATTTACATGTGTCCCGCTGACCAGTGATCAGTAGATACGGCACCTCAGGCAGCCTCATCTCAAAGGCTCCTTCTGGTATGTGACTGAATGTGCTGTTTGGAGGTCTGCCATTCATCCTGCAGACTCAATAACCTATCCTCTGAAAGTGAACCTTCTGCCCAAATGTCGACCATTCCACCAGGAGTCTCCATGACCCTTCATGTCTAGGACTGAGTCTGCTGACCAAGGTTTCACCATTGCACTCGTAAATTCAATGATCTCTCCTTTCTGAGGCTGAACCTGATGTCTGATGCCTGAGAATTTTTCCTGCAAAGTCAACCACCTTGCTTCTTCTGAGATGATGTCCGTTGAGTGAGACACGAAAATTGCTCCTGTATGCTCAATACCCTCTCATGTCTGATATTGAGTCTGGTGTCTCAACCTTAATGTTTGTACCTGCAAGCACAATGGCCCCTCCTCTTCTTTAACTGAGTGTGCTGTCTGAGGCTCTTTTATTCTACCAGTAGACTCAACGAGCTCACTTCGTCTGACATTGGGTCTGCTGGCTAAGACGTCACCATTCTACCTACAGACTCAACAAACTTCTCCTTTTCTGAGCCTGCTGTACGAGTACTGACCAGAAACTTCTTGGCAGATTGAAACTGTGTGCTGGACCGAGACTCGAACTCGGGACCTTTGCCTTTCGTGGGCAAGTGCTCTACCATCGTGCTACCCAAGCACGACTCACGCCCCGTCCTCACAGCCTTACTTCTGCCAGTTTCTCATGATAGAGCACTTGCCAGAGTTAGAGTCTCGGTCCGGCACACAGTTTTAATCTACCAGGAAGTTTCATATCAGCACACACTCCGCTGCAGAGTTAAAATCTCATTCTGAGTACTGACCAGTCTGCCAGCAGCCTCAATGAGCTCTCATGTCTGACACTGAATCGAGCTCAGTCATTCTTCCTGCACGTACAACAGCCCCTCCTGATTGAGTGTGCTGTCTGAGGCACTGTTCTCTAACCAGCAAAAGATCTTTCTTTGTCTGAAGCTAGGTCTCCAGACTGAGTCTTGATTATTCTGCCTACAGACCCAACAGGACTCTCCTCCTCTGATATTGAGCCTTCTGTCCAAATCTCGACCGTTCTGTCTGCAGACTCAATAACGTCTCATGTTTGATAATGCATGTAGTGTCTGAGGCTCACCCATTCTACCTGCAAGCACAATGACCCCTCCTCTTCTGTAACTGAGTGCGCTGTCTGAGGCTCTATCACTCTGCTAGCAGACTGAACGACCTCTCCTTGCTTGAGATTGGGTCTGCTGGCTGAGGCTTGAGCATTCTGCCTACAGACTAAACACTGTCTCTTTCTCTCAGATTCAGGTTACTCTCCAAGTCTCTGCCACTTTGCCTGCAGACTGAACGAGCACTTGTGTCTGATATTGAGTATGCTAACCAAGGTTTGACAACTCTATCTGCAAGCTGAAAGACATTTCCTGCCTGTAATTTACTTTAGTGCCTGCGGTTTGGTCATTCATACTTCTAGATTCAGTCTTTGTCTGGGACTGAGTCTGTTGCCCAATGCTTGATCATTGTAGCTGCAAGTTCAACGTACTCTCCTTCTTTGAGATTGACTCTGCTTTCTTGACGCATGACCATTCTACTTTCAGACTCAGCGACCTCCCATTGCCTCAGAGTGAGCATTTAATGACCTCTCCTTATTTGAGACTGTACTTGATTTTCGATGACTGACCATTCGATAGCAGATTTAATGACCATGTCACTAATGTCGCCTCATGCGTCGTTCTCTGAAATATCACTATGCGCAACATAACCAGAGCTCCGTATTTACTGATCACCGTTTGATGGCATAGTAAGGAAATTTTATACATTGGACCTATCAAAGAATTGATTCAGATTTTCTTGTGTAGTGGTTAAATATTCACAATATAACAAACAGTAATGGAAACAACATATAAACAATTAACACTTATACCAACAGTTTTTCCGCCCGTCTGTGGCCAGCGTCCCACCCTCCATTGCTTTTGAAGAGTTTCAGTAACGTTCCTTTTGGCTCAAAGTTTTCTGTTTCCTAGTCAAGCAGCTACTAAACTATGCTGCTGTCCAGACGCGATGAGGCATTTCCGAAGAAAATGCAAATTCGTCCCCGCGATTAGGTCCATACCACGCTACTTATCGACGTCGAAAGGGGCATTGTTCTTTGAGGCACGTGTACGAAATACTATGAAAACTGTAGTAATTTTAATGCAGAGCGGACCAGACCACTGGATACAAAATGGATAAAATAGAACATTGGTCAATGCAGGTTTCGTATTTACGCGATGTCCCGCTGACTGGTGTGAGCGCTGGGATGATTCCCATTTCGTGTTCAGATAGTCAGTATTCAATATAGTAACATGTGACGATGCTCAAAGTACCAAAATATCAATAAACCGTTTCAGCAGCATTCAGTACATTCATTAATTCCACTTGCGGTTTCAAGGCTTTATACCATTTCCAAATGTTTCCCTAAACAAGCGTAAATACGTTATCAATAACATAAATTCTTGTAGCAAATATTCACGATCAAAAGTTTGTAAGTTTATTCTAATGAAATGCATGTAAACCTTACACTTAAATATAGAAGTGTTACATACTTCAAAATGAGTTAAAATTTGGAACTGTTAATGGAGTAAGCATCTCGAATACGACTGTAGTGGTTTACTTAAATTTCGATACATTCAATACTGGCGCAGCCAGAGCTCTAAAACAATAATCTTAATTCTCTATAGAGAAGTATATACATGAAATTTAATGGGATGATAGGGACGAGAAAAAGTAAGGAGGACAGAAAACGGAGAATCTCAAGATATCAGAAGAGAATAAAAATCCATTCTAACAAATTAAACGCTCACTGTCAATTAAAAATCAGATTTCGAAGTAAAATTTACTCGTTTATTTGAAACGGTAGGCTGCTTTTACGTTCTGTACAGAAACTAAAGAATACCCAAACACTTTTCTTAGAAAAAGTGTTTGAATAAGTGCTCACAAGAGTGAAAGGACATTGAAAACCCCAAATGAAGTGAGCCAACAGTGGGACATTTTATCAAAATCTTTGCCCCCATTCATAACGATAAACTTCAAAGTAGAAAAACTTGAATAAAACATGAATAAAGCTTGCAGACCATGTAGAGAAACAGGTGGATAGTCATTCACATACCATTAAATTTCCATTGACAAGCCACACTTTATCGTGGTGCGCTGTCTTCGAGGTAGCGCAATCAAGCAATTGTTATTAGGACCAATTGCTCCAAAACCACTGACTTTACTGCCAGTGTATCCGACGTTCTGACACACCTATATCAGTAACAGAGACAAGCATAATGAGTGGGAAATCCATGAGAGTACAAGAAGCACTTTATTTCTGCCTGAGAATGGATTCACGTACGTACTTTGCACTAACTGATTCGCTGTCTGTTCCAAGAATTGTGAAAACTTTATCCCCAGTTAGACCCGAAACCTTAATACAGGGCTATTACAAATGATTGAAGCGATTTCATAAATTCACTGTAGCTCCATTCATTGACATATGGTCACAACACACTACAGATACGTAGAAAAACTCATAAAGTTTTGTTCGGCTGAAACCGCACTTCAGGTTTCTGCCGCCAGAGCGCTCGAGAGCGCAGTGAGACAAAATGGCGACAGGAGCCGAGAAAGCGTATGTCGTGCTTGAAATGCACTCACATCAGTCAGTCATAACAGTGCAACGACACTTCAGGACGTAGTTCAACAAAGATCCACCAACTGCTAACTCCATTCGGCGATGGTATGCGCAGTTTAAAGCTTCTGGATGCCTCTGTAAGGGGAAATCAACGGGTCGGCCTGCAGTGAGCGAAGAAACGGTTGAACGCGTGCGGGCAAGTTTCACGCGTAGCCCGCGGAAGTCGACGAATAAAGCAAGCAGGGAGCTAAACGTACCATAGCCGACGGTTTGGAAAACAGGATGGTGCGCCACCACATTTCCATCATGATGTTCGGCATTTCTTAAACAGGAGATTGGAAAACCGATGGATCGGTCGTGGTGGAGATCATGATCAGCAATTCATGTCATGGCCTCCACGCTCTCCCGACTTAACCCCATGCGATTTCTTTCTGTTGGGTTATGTGAAAGATTCAGTGTTTAAACCTCCTCTACCAAGAAACGTGCCAGAACTGCGATCTCGCATCAACGATGCTTTCGAACTCATTGATGGGGACATGCTGCGCCGAGTGTGGGAGGAACTTGATTATCGGCTTGATGTCTGCCGAATCACTAAAGGGGCACATATCGAACGTTTGTGAATGCCTAAAAAAACTTTTTGAGGTTTTGTATGTGTGTGCAAAGCATTGTGAAAATATCTCAAATAATAAAGTTATTGTAGAGCTGTGAAATCGCTTCAGTCATTTGTAATAACCCTGTACATACTGCATAATGAGGGGGTAGTGCCGATGAGAGAAGAAGCAAATCATCTTCAATGAAGTTAAGGCATATCTTGATATTTCCGCTAGTAAAATTGTAAGTCACTTAGCGTAAGAGGTTGCTGCCACAAGAAACAAAAGTTGGATTGGAAACCTAAGTAGGATTACAGATATCTGTTATTTAATGCCATGCTAGAAGAGGGAAACGAGAATACAAAGGGACAACAAGATATAAATGAAAAAAATGTGCGATAATTCTATAGGCAGTGTCACTCTCCACAAAAGGCATACACACTCTACATAACGTCTCTATGCATCTGGCTTCTTTACAAACCAGGTTGAAATTTTCATAAAGGATGATTTCGCAAAATAGCGGAACAAACTTTGCACATACAACTTTATATTCTTTTGCTGCACAGGTGGATGAAGACCACCAACTCATATCTGGGCACCTCAGACGACATGAGATTATTATTCTTACAGGAATATGTGCAACATGGTCATACTATGCCAATCTGATTCACGAGACTGACAGGTATCTAGGACAGCGGAGTCTACGACCTGGTCTTCTGATATATTGTCGATACAGACACCTACATTCAATGTCATGATGTAGTTCATCTATATAAAAACGCATAACAGTAATAACAGGAATACTATTTTATCCATTATGATTAGAGAACACCTCAGCTGTTTTCGTAAATAACCCTGTAGCAAATACTGCAGTCAGCCCCAAGCTTTTTAGAAATTATTTTATTGTACCTTTACTAGTTACGGACGTGAGCCCATCGTCAGGCGTTTGCATTGGTTTCTTGGCAAGTTTTACGCCTAAGTCTTCATGAAAAGCTCTCCTTTACGTATCATAAGAGAGAGGGTCGTTTCTCTCTTTCGATCCAAGCTGATGCATGAGCCATGAACCAAACTAAATACAAGGGAGTGGATAAATTTGTTTACATCGGCTGCCTATTTGATATGTCAAAGAACATGATATAAGTTCACACGTCTCTTGGTAGAACTATGACGAAAAATATAACACTAAGAATACAACACAGCTTGGTGGCTAAGCCTAGTTTTATGTTTGGTCGTGAAAACATTTTGTGTAGGACGACCAATGATGAGATGAGACAACCGTTTTGTTAAATTCCTCTGGCTTATGAACGGACGGACTCCACTCCTTGAAATGGAAGAAGAAGAAAATGAAATCACAACTGTCAGTCTCTGTATTGAATTCATTCTTTGTAGAGCGATATATAATTGCGCCAGAGCTATTGCAGTCATCAGTAATATTTTTTGAAAGACTCTTAGGAAGTTACTTTTGTGAGGCGCTGTGCTTGTAATTTTTGGAAGAATATATTATGTTTTTAATTCAGTGAACAATGGTTTAATTTACAGAGTGAGTTTATATAATGTGGTGGATACTAATTTTCGGTATCTTTGCGCAGTGTGCAGTTTTTTAATTACTGCGTGAAACTAAGGCAAACATTTATTCCTTGTTTTTACCATGTTGCGTTGTTTCGTTAGCGGCGCCGGTAGTGACAGAATATTTTTTAACACTGGCAAGCTATACTTTCTATATTAGACTACTAATTTAAATTTACTGGGAGTAGTGGCGTACTCTTGTAATCCAAGATGCAGGGAAGCCGTTGGTTTGGAGAGATCTGGAAACAACTACAGATTCGGCGGCTTCGTGAGCTCAGAAATGACTGCGATATCTTAATCGAGCTCTGCAGATGAGCAGATGGCAGTTTGGAACTTTCGCTAAGTAATAGCTCATGGTTAAGATAAGCCCTATGCACTATACAAAAGAATATTGGGAAATCGACGCTCACGAATCAGGCTGATATACGTCTAGAGCGGAAAGGTAAGTGTTTATCTTTTTGTGTGTTTTCGTAGCATATTTACTAAGTTTCGTGCATGTTTCTGTATTTAAGAAGTTTAACTTCGCGTTTAAATAAGTGTAAATTCACTCAGTGTGTAGCGCAATACTTGCTCACTGAAAAGCCAGAAATGTAGTTCACTGACGCATCAACGTCCTTTGGTGACACATCTAGGATTTGTAGTTAACTTTTTCAGTTTTTCTTGCTATGATGGATAGGATGTGTGCTTGCTGTGTTTGGATGCAGAAGGAGCTGGCCGCTGTTCGCGAACAGCTGAATGTGCTTGTAAGGCTGTAACAACAACAACGCTGTACTATTGTACATATAATAATTTTTTCTTCTGATTTTCGATAAATTAGTGTAATCGATGTTCTGATTTCATTTCTTTTCTTTTCTTGCCATTATGTTAAAGAAAATGTAAACAATTTTCGATGTGAATATTAATGTTTATGTCAAATTTCAAGCAATATTGTAATAGAATTGGAGTGTAAGAAACGTTGAAACTATTGTAAGATGTTAATTTTGTAATTGTGCGTCTGGTCCATACGTAGGCAATGTATTAGGATATGTAGAATGCAAAACCTTGGGTGAATATTCTGTCTGTAGGGGAGCGGTAAAAGGTGGATGGCAGGCGAGCGCGGGAAAATGCACACGGGCGCTGCACGGCATAATGGGCTCAGCAGGAGTAGTCGAAGTTGGGCATCGGTCTGAGAAACACGTTCTGGATCGAGGAGGCTCTCCTGGAAAACGTGATTTCGTTGAGCCTCGGATGTGCCGTTTCCGACGCCTATACAGCATGGCAATATTCCATAGGCACTAAACGGAAAAGTATTGCGACGCTAAGAAGAAGTAAAGTGCCGATACGTCAAGAGCCATAGCTGTGATTGTATGTGTGCTCTGTGCCTCGCCATCTCGCCGCCCGCCAACCGCCGCATCGATACGAACAGGTTGACATTTTTAGTACTGTATTCGTGTGGACCAGTGTTACTTTGTTCCATACTGTTCAATAACAACTTAAATTTTACCAGAACTGTCCTATTAGTTAATTATCCTCACAACTAACCTAGACAGCGTCCTTTCCACATGTTGTGCAATCCGAGTGTCCCGAGATGAAGAATTAAAGTTTACGTTAATAATAATTACCTGCAGACCTATCTATGTCAGAATGATGTTTAAAGAACTTTGTGGTTAATGAATCTATAGGTAAATCATGAAGGTCTGACAAAGTTGGAAGATAATGTTGAAATTGGTTTAGTAATGAAATTTAATTAATTTGAGACAAAAATAATGGTAGTTAAATGAGCAGGAAATAAGACAAAATGAGTAGTAACTCATATATTGGAAATCTTGAGTGTTTAATGATTCCAATAATCCAAATTTTCAATACAGTGATCATAACAGTTTCAGGGTCTCCACCCCCTCCCCCTCTTTTCTTTTCTATTCATTTGAATTCTGAAGTGTACTGAACTGATTTGACCAGCAAAGTTAAAGTCAATATAAAACCAAAATTTATCAGTGTTTTACCCTTTTCAAAATTGACATTGTATGTGTGTTTCGAAAGTGCTACTTCTAGGATAACCTATGCCCGAATTTAATCAGATCAACAGACAGTACGAAGTTTGTAGCAAACATTGTAGTGCAATGTTGTGTATTTATGGTTTATCCATATTGGTACAGAAAGTGAAATTATCAGTTTAGTAGATTTTCCGGTTCTAAAATTTACCATATAATGCAGTGTTACTACGTGTTGTTATGCTCGAACGTACATCCACTTGTACAGGGAAGAAACTCAGTTAATGCCTAATTCGGCTGGCGACCGTATTATTAACAATTGGTAGCATCTGCTGTGTTGTTTCTTGTCCGCCCTAACGTGTAGTTGCACTTCAGACTTGCTTGACGTATCATTGTTGTTACTGCGTGGGTGTAAGTCTGATTTTGCCTCCATTCAGGTACACGCGGTCAACATATATACCAAAATCCTTTCTCTTAAGGTGAAGCCCGTCAACTTACCATAGTACAGGCTTTAAAGAGTATCGTGCGCCCGAGCGTAGTGTTACAAGGCGTACGCATTTTTTCCGACCTTACATGAGCTTCATAATTACGACACAGAATAAAATACACAGAAAATAACTCTATACTGTTAACAGGAAGCAACTGTAATAATCTCATGTACCGAATAAGAAAACTGTATCTACCCTTGTGACGACAGGGGCATGCGTAAATGAAATAAAGTGAATGCAGTGGTTGGCTGAAGCCATACTGCGTGACTTAAAAGACATACGGCGAGGAGAGTCACGTCATATGAAAGCATTCACGAGAACTAAATTAACAGAGCTCTCTTGTCTCGCAGCGGGTCACGCCTATATGTGGAAAAATAGCGAAGACGTTGGGACCTTTGCGTCTGCGAAGTGAGAGCGGTACCCTTCACGTATCGTGGCGACAGAGGTAAAGTGGTAGTTCATATTCCTGCGAGAACTTTTGCGGGCATAGAATTGTGCTTGTAGCTCCATCACTCAGCGAGTGTGAATAGCCATTATTTCGACTAGGGAAAATTTTACATTCTACGGAACGCAAGAAAGTTGACACTGAGTGATTCAGTCATGGACAGAGTAGGGAATTAGCGTTTTAGATCCAGCAAGGAGACAACGCTGACGCAGTTCCCGATTGGTAATGTAGCAACGCGCATTACGCGACATTAAATGTTGAGTCGAAACTTTGCTCACTCCAGCCTGCGAACGCTTTGAATATAGAATTTCGAGAATTGAATACTAACAAACCCTCCACTGAGTACATGAGATTTTGATTAGTTTAGTGATAAAATTTCATTCTCCACCAACTTAGTCCACTGAACAGCTACGACAATGTAGATGTAAATTTCACTGATGCAGATTTAATTATTTTGCTAGATATAACATTCTCATGTATAAAGATTTAATACACTACTGCTGTTGGAAACTTTCCTCGTGTCAGCACGTTGTAGGTGTCGCCACCGGCGCCAACCTTGTGTGAATGCTCTGAAAAGCTAATCATTTGCGTATCACAGCATCTTCTTCCTGTCGGTTAAATTTCGCGTCTGTAGCACGTTATCTTCGTGGTGTAGCAATTTTAATGGCCAGTAGTGTAGATGTCGTTGTTGACATAGATTTTTATTTTAGGCCCGATTAAGAGCATAAAACTATCATACGCTTTAGGCAGAACTGCATCGTTCCCCGCTGAATGAACATTGAACATTCAGGCGGAATTAAAATCGAACTTTCAGAATGAAGAAGGAGAGAAGGTTATGTGCACACACATTACGCTATCGTATGAGTGGCTGCCATTTTGCTACCTTAGATGCCGTAATTTTTGGTAGTTTTGACATCGCAATCCCTTTCTGCGACTTTAACGTCAATAAATTTTTCCTATTCTTCCAGTATGTGCTCTGCCTTAAAGCGGTAGTGATGGAAGTTTTCTTAGTCGACAGGCCTCCCGCGAGCAGAACATTCGCGGCGGAGCCCGAAACTCCTCGACGATTGGCGAAAACAATAACCTGTCGTTGGAGAGAACAAACCGCGCACCAGAGGCGGGAGCCGCAAAACTGAAGCTGCAGGCATCCGCCAATCCCAGCCGTCAGCAATCCGTTCTCCGATCCCCGCAAGTCGGCCGAGACCCGCGGGATATTCGTTTCGGGGGCGAAGCGTGACGTCATTCAAGCTGGGCGCCTCGCACGAGAAACACTCCGCCGCAGACGCTCTGGCCAAACAGAGAAGGAGCGAGAATCCGCCGACGGCAAAAATAAACACGTCGTGGCGCGCAGCTGCGCCACCGCAGAAAACTGATTCTCGAGGCACGTTCGAGCGACTTCCACGCCCAAGACCATTTTCTGATTATTTATTTGTTTATTTATTTTATTGACATTTCCCAATAACACGTTTCAACCGTCGTGTTTAGTAGTTGGCAGGTGCACATTACAATTATCGTTCTTGAACTGAAGCCTTTAACTTACAATTTTTTTGGCCTGAAAGACAGTAATGCATTGTTATTTTAGCAATTTTTTCGTCAGAAGTGAGACAGGAATATTTTTTACCTAACGCATTATACGTTGTAACGTATACTTTCTATTAATTTCGACATCTTGCACTTTAGATGTAAGTAACTTAATGTTTTTTCATAGCGTTTTTTTAGGACTAGATCTACAGCTTTTTGTCAGTAGGGCCTGCAGCATGAACTACGCCCAAATACGACATTACACAAGCCGTTAATTCCAGGAAATTTAATGTGATATTTATCTGTTTCTGTCTAGATATTTGCTACGGTCGCAGGTTCGAATCCTGCCTCGGGCATGGATGTGTGTGATGTCCTTAGGTTAGTTAGGTTTAAGTAGTTCTAAATTCTAGGGGCCTGATGACCTCCGAAGTTAAGTCCCGTAGTGCTCAGAGCCATTTGAACCATTTGTTTAGATATTTCGCCACAGCGACCCAGCAGTTTCGACTTACAATGCTTTTCGTACGACCAATAATCTGAAAACAAGAGTTCCATAAGAAAAAACCGGAATTCTCAGAAGTTTCAAACCCAGAAGTCTGCAAAATTTATTGTCAGAACTGTGCGAAATTTTAAAACGGACAAACGCGAAAAACGTCAACATTATATTCGAAGAACATATGAGAGCATATGAAAGCCGTCAGTCACTGTTTTACCTACATCTTAAAAATGAAGTACAAAAAGCAGTCTACATTCAAACAGTGTACAGATTTTTCAAGGAAAAAATATGAGTATTTTGGAAGAATTGGCGGTATACACTCATATGAAAACTTTTCCGAACGACTTACTCAGCGAACAAACTGATCTGAAACACAGGCCTAACTTAGAAACTTTTATTGAAATTTTCGACCCCAAGACAGGATAAACATATGAATTTACTGATAACCTATACACAAAAAGTTTTAACCATATACTATCTATGCAGCAAACACGCCATCTCTGATTCCCAGAGATAAAAAATATGTAAACATATGGCGCCTAAGGATTCCGCCTGTGAAATAGTTGTAAGCAATTATTAGCAATCTGTAACAGCTACTTGAGTATAATAACAATATTTCACAACAGAAAACTCATAGCTGGTCCGTGGATGTCATATTATCAACTCCACCAAGGCTTAAGTATAAATGTAACTTACAAAAATAAGTTGACGATCGTAAGAATGATGCAAATAGGATTCATTATTCACAACACCAATAGCTGCACTTGAAAATTCCACTGTAAGCCGAAACAGACAAGTATGTTGTGCTGAAATATGTAGCTATAAGCAAGTAAACATTGCACTGCAGCTACTGGAAATTACCTTTTGTAAAACGTCGTATTTCGCGTAATAACCCTGCCGGGCCAACTGACAACCAACTGAAAAAGAAACTCAGAAGTAATATGTATATATAACTACTGAGATTCTCTTGTCAGTTGGGCCGGCGTGATTGTTACATCGATATACGGCGTTTTACAAGAACTCAATTCCAGTCATTGCAGTGTAATCATTATTTGCTTGTGAATAGAAAATCTTTATATACATCCCGCAGTTTCGTTTTCCATTATGAGAAAGGGGTGGGACAAATAGGGATTTTCGGAAGTGCTTCCAGTGCGTCCAGGGTTTTAAAAGATGATTGTTCATACTCTGCAAGACACACAGAAAACCAATACGCATCAGTGGATAGTACATCTCTCCAAGTCCTTAACTCGCATTACAGACGGTAGATATGGGCAGAGTTTGTGATACAGTGAAGTTCAGTACGTGCGTGCAGTTCATTGACACGAATTAACTGGGAACGTGTGCCAACAAACCGCAGCAGCCTGCTTAGCAAATCTGTTCATTGGCTTGCCTATGTGCAGGCGCGAACTAATCCGATGTGTCAGTACGCTGCGAATTGGAAGAGAGGATTTAAAATGCAACTCGAAGAGCGAGCAACAGACAAGTGGAAGCTGTGTTCGTAAGTGTTCTGCAAACCATCATCAGCAGGGTTACCAGTGGGGCATCCGCACATAGCAACAGCATGCAGCAAATTACCACTTGTTCTCCGATAATCTATCGTAGGAAACCTACGTCCCAGTGCTGGTGAAAGCGCTAAAATTGATTACTTTGTTATTTTAAATAGAACTCTGAGGATGTCGTGTCCTCACATTGGATATGGTTTATACACAGCGTGTAACGGTTATAACTGCTGATATTTTTTGGTGACTGAGCATAGTGTACTGAACAACATTAAATCAGGATTTACTTCACCCACAGACTAATAATTATAGCTATTAGGAGCAGTATGTTTCTAGGATGGTTAGTACCTCCAAGTACATGTGGCAAGAGCAAATAGGGATTTTCGTAAGTGCTTCAATGTTTCAGAAGACGATCGTTCATACTCCGCAAGACATTACTGCTTATTTTACCCGGAGCAACACGTCAGGTATTCAAGTGCGAGTGGGTGGACACGTAATGGTTAGTATACACTGCAAACACAGCCCGCTTATTGGTGGAGTTAGGACAGTGCAGGAAACACCAGGTAGTAATAATGTGACGTGTTCCTGGGAAGAGTGTTTGACGCCGAGAAAAAAAGCAAATAACACGCTGATGTATATACATAATAAGGTACCACATATAAAGATATCTGCACTTATATGCATTACGCCATGTATACATAATATTTCGGATAAGATACTTTTGTCTGTAACTTACAGTACAATAAGTGAAAGGGATATTTATTTAGACAGGCGAACTTAAGAAACATTACCGTTGCTGCAGAGTTTATTTAATTATTTTCCAAAATGTTATGGCATCGAGTTGTAATTTTTTAATTAGAACAATATTTTTTTCTATTGTACTGCTGAAATACACTGAGGTGACTTATAATGGGATAGGAATTTGTTCTTATACAGGCTTTGAACGTAGAATGGTGGCTGGAGCTATACGTATGGGACATCCCATTTCGGGAATCGTTAGGGAATTCAATATACAGAGATCATGTGTGGCAAGAGCAAGCCAGTAATGCTAGATTTCAGGCATTATCTCTCACCACGGACATTGCAGTGGCCGACGGCCTTCATTTAAAGATCGAGAGCAGAGGCGTTTGCCTAGAATTGTCTGTGTTAACAGACAACCAACAATGCGTGAAATAGCTTCAGAAATAAATGTGGGACGTATGATGAACGTATCCGTTAGGACACTGCGGCGAAATTTGGCGTTAATGGGCTACGGCATCACGATCCAAGTGAGTGCCTTTGCTAAGAGCACGAAATTGCCTGCAGCGCCTGTCCTGGCCTCGTGAGCATAATTGGTTGGACCCTAGCCTTGTCATATAGGCCCCGACTTCAGTTGGTAAGAGCTCATGGTAGGGTTCGAGTATGGTACAGACCCCACGAAGGCATGGACCGAAGTTTTCAACGAGGCACTGTGAAAGGTGGTGGTGGCTCAATAATGGTGTGGTGTGAACCGATCATTCACTGGAAATGTTTATGTTCGGGTACAAGGAGACTGTATCCGTTGATGGACTTCATGTTCCCAAACAATGATAGAATTTTTATGGATGACAATGCGCCATGTCACCGGCTCACAACTGTTCCCGACTGGTTTGAAGTACGCAGGGCCCGTATGATTATCAGTGGAATCTTATAACTTTCTTCCTACAAAAAATATTGGAAAGTTCAAGTAACGGAGGTCGAGGAGGACAGCGATCACGTACCTTTCCCTTGAAATTAGAACAGATAGGGTAAGAAATATTGAGACCTGGTGACTGGCGGCCAGGGAACATGCGACAGTTGATCCCCGTGCTTAGACGATGCAGTGTGTGCGAAGAGGAGCCCTGTATCTTGGAACATGGCTTCACCACTGGGCAGCAAATGTTGTAACCCAGTTTGGACATAACAGCCAGAATGGTCACCTAATCTTTGACGGTAATGCGTTGCTGCAAAGTACCCAAGGGCCACACGAAATACCACGAAATGGCTGCCCATATCATGAGACAACCTTCGCTACGTTTCACTCTCGAGTCGTAAACTCGGCCAGAATTTGGCAATAGTGTGAAACAAGATTCTTCCGACAGGATGACTTCCTTCCATTGCCCCATGGTCCTGATTTTACGGTTTTAGCATCACAATGTCCATTTATGGTCATTTGCATCACTGATGACTTCGTTTTGGAATTCCAGCTCGCTCTGAAGTTCTATCTTTCTGGAGCTCTCTTCGTGTTGTTGTCGTGACGACAAGATTCAGGAGTGTGACATTCAGCTCTGCAGTAACTTTTGTAGCTGTCCCCCCCCATTTCTCGTCACAATCCTCTCCAATAACGATCTGTTACTATCATACATTTTCATCCGCGTGGTGAATTAGCGGATGACATTTTATCGCTTACCAGTATGCTGTAAAAATGCCTGTTCCAACACCAAACACGGGCAACTTTGGTTACGGAAGCACCTACCGCACGATCACGAACAATTTGTCTATGATGGGATTTGCTGACCTGCATGCATTGTGCATGTAGCTCCATCCCTCAGCGAGTGTGTAATAGCCATTATGTCCACTAGGGAAAATTTAACATTCCACGGAACGCAGGAGACTGAGTGATTCAGTCGGGGCCAGAGTAGGGAATTAGCGTTTCAGATCCAGCACAGAGACAACGCCGCCGCAATTAACCATTGCCAATGTATCAACGCGCATTAGGCGACATTAAATGATGAGTCGATAGTTTGATCACTCCAACCTGCGAACGCTTTGAATATAGAATTTCGGGAGACGAAGTACATGAGAGTTTGATTAGTTTAAAAGATAAAATTTCATTCTCTACCAACTTAGTCCATTGAACAGCTACGACAACGTAGATATAAATTTCACTGCTGCAGATTTAATTCTTTTGCTAGTTGTAACATTCTCATATATAGAGATAAAGATTTAATAATCACATATTCAATGTCTAAATGTTAATTATTTTGTTGAGAGTTGAAAGTAATGGAACTTGCTTGTTATGTATCACTTGAAGCCTGAAAGCGCCGGCCGGTGTTGCCGAGCGGTTCTAGGCGCTACTGGCTGGCACCGTTCGACCGCTACGGTCGCAGGTTCGAATCCTGCCTCGGGCATGGATGTGTGTGACGTCCTTAGGTTAGTTAGGGTTAAGTAGTTCTAAGTTCTAGGGGACTGATGACCTCAGCAGTTAAGTCCCATAGTGCTCACAGCCATTTCAACCATTTTCAACCGACTACACAGAACATTTTTCTGACCTCAGCTATCACGTACTGCTGGCACTGAACAGGTGCTGTTCGTGGTCAAATAGATTAGCTCAAACTGCAGTCTTTGCTAGCATGCGGATTTACTTTCGAGCGTTCATTTCTCGCAGTGTATACTTTTGTCCAGCCCCTGATGATACGACCAAGATCTGCGAAAGTCCCTCGTAACGAAGTAAGGCTCAGCGTAGAGCGACCTCGTGACAACAAAAATGCTGTACGAGCGTAACGAGGAATGAGTCTAGCGTGGGCTGTGAGGCAGTGAAGTTGACTCGCCACGTAAACGCGGGGTGTTACGGCCTAGCTACCACAGCCCGTTTGTCCCGGCGGTGCTATATTGTAGCAGTGGAGGCGGCGGCAACGCCGCAGTCTTATGAATAGTCAACGCGCTGGATTATGAATAAAAACTGGCTTGCCACGTCGCCAGCCCCTAGAGACGGGCGCTTGCACACTTCCCTCCCGCGCTGGCGCAATAGTCTGACCGCGCCAGCCGGCAGTCTGGAAGACAATGCAGTTCAGTGAATGCCTGCGTGTAGCGCGAGAAATTAACTCGATTTCTGCGTAGCTACGTATTGTTTCAAGGTGTTCCACTCCTAAGGTCGGACCGCGACTGATTCCACTTCGTACCAGCAACAATTCTACATCGTATCCGCAGGTCGTTTAGAAGGCACAGTGCATTCAAAGAAATGGGGACTCGTTTGAAAAGCTCGCTTACGTGAACATTCCGCCATCGAGCATCTACCTGAATATAGTCAGTTAGGCCCCTAAAACTCTGAACATTTCTAGAGGTCACAAAAGTGATGAGATAAACTATGTGATCAAAAGTATCCGTACACCTGGCTGAAAATGACTTACAAGTTCGTGGCGCCCTCCATCGGTAATGCTGGAATTCAGTATGGTGTTGGGCCGCCCTTGGCCTTGATTACAGCTTCCGCTCTCGCACACATACGTTCAGTCAGGTGCTGGAAGGTTACTTGGGGAATGGCAGCCCATTCTTCACGGAGTGCTGCACTGAGAAGAGGTATCGATGTCAGTCGGTGACCCTGGCACGAAGTCAGCATTCCAAACCATCCCACAGGTCTTCTATAGGATTCAGGTCAGGGCTCTGAACAGGATAGTCCATTACAGGGATGTTATTGTCGTGTTGTGCCACAGGCCGTGCATTATAAAGAGGTACTCGATCGTGTTGAAAGATGCAATCGCCGTCCCCGAATTGCTCTTCAACAGTGGGAAGCAAGAGGTGCTTAAAACATCAATGTGGGCTTCTGCTGTGATAGTGCCACGCAAAACAACAAGGGGTGCAAGCCCCCTCCATGAAAAACACGACCACACCATAAAACCACCGCCTTCGAATTTTACAGTTGGCACGACAAACGCTGGCAGATCACGTTCGCCGGGCATCCCCCGCACCCACACCCTGCCATCGGATCGCTACTTTGTGAAACGTGATTCGTTACACCACACAACGGTTTTCCACTGTTCAATCATCCAATGTTTACGCTCCTTACACTAAGCGACGTGACGTTTGGCATTTCCCGGCGTGACGTGTGGCTTATGAGCAGCCGCTCGACCAAGAAATCCAAGTTTTCTCACCTCCCGCCTATCACAGAACTTGCAGTGGATCCTGATGCAGTTTAGAATTCCCGTGTGATGGTCTGGATACACGTCTACCTATTACACATTACGACCCTCTTCAACTGTCGGCGGTCTCTGTCAGTTGGCACGACAAACGCTGGCAGATCACATTCACCGGGCATCCCCCGCACCCACACCCTGCCATCGGATCGCTTTTGGGCTGTACGTGTCCCTTCACGTTTCCACTTCACTATCACATCGGAAACAGTGAATCTAGGAATGTTTAGGACTGTCTAAATCTCAAGTACAGAAGTATGACACAAGTGACACCTAATCACCTGACCAAGTTCGAAGTCCGTGAGTTCCGCGGAGCGTCCAATTCTGCTCTCTCACGAAGTCTAATGTTCAAAATGTTCAAATGTGTGTGAAATATTATGGGACCTAACTGCTAAGGTCATCAGTCCCTAAGCTCACACAATACTTAACCTAAATTATCTTAAGGACAAACACACACACCCATGCCCGAGGGAGGACTCGAACCTCCGCCGGGATCAGCCGCACAGTCCATGACTGCAGCGCCTTAGAGCGCTCGGATAATCCCGCGAGGCGAAGTCTAATGACTACTGTGGTCGCTGATATGGAGTACCTGGCAGTAGTTGGCAGCACAACGCACCTAATATGAAAATCGTACCGAGCGAGGTGGCGCAATGGCTAGCACACTGGACTCGCATCCGGGAGGACGACGGTTCAATCCCGTCTCCGGGCATCCTGATTTAGGTTTTCCGTGATTTCCCTAAATCGCTTCAGGCAAATGCCGGGATGGTTCCTTTGAAAGGGCACGGCCGATTTCCTTCCCCATCCTTCCCTAACCCGAGCTTGCGCTCCGTCTCTAATGACCTCGTTGTCGACGGGACGTTAAACACTAATCTCCTCCTCCTCCTATGAAAAGCGTATGTTTTTGGGGGCGTCCGGATACTTTGATCACGTAGTGTAACTCCTAACTTCGTGTCGGGCCTCCTTTTTGCCTGAAATAATGCGGCACCTCGACATGGCAGGGACTCAAGAAGTAGGCAGAAATCTCCTCCAGACTTACTGAGGCATGCCGCCTCTACAGCTGTCCGTAATTGCGAAAGGGTTCCTTGGCGCAGGATTTTCTGTACATAGGAATGGTTGAAATGGCTCTAAGCACTATGGGATTTAGCATCTAAGGTCATCAGTCGCCTAGACTTAGAACTACTTAAACCTAACCAACCGCCGGCCGTGGTGGCCGTGCGGTTCTGGCGCTGCATTCCGGAATCGCGGGACTGCTACGGACGCAGGTTCGAATCCTGCCTCGGGCATGGGTGTGTGTGATGTCCTTAGGTTAGTTAGGTTTAAGTAGGTCTAAGTTCTTGGGGACTTATGACCTAAGATGTTGAGTCCCATAGTGCTCACAGCCATTTGAACCACCCTAACCAACCTAAAGACAACACACACATCCATGCCCGAGGCAGGATTCGAACCTGCGACCGTAGCAGCAGCGAGGTTCCGGACTGAAGCGCCTAGAAACGCTCCGCCACAGCGGCCGGCTCTGCACATACGACGTCTCTATTCTGTCCCATAAATGTTCGATGGGATTGAAGTCGGGCGATCTGGGTGGCCAAATCATTAGTTTGAATTGAAACTTCCTAGCAGATTAAAACTGTGTGACGGATCGAGACTCGAACTCGAGTCATACGTCCCGAGTTCCAAACTTCACAGTTTTAATCTGCCAGGAATTTTCATATCAACGCACACTCTGCTGCAGGGTGAAGATTTCATTCTGGATTCGGTTCAGTTGTCCAGAATGTTTCACTCAGAGACGACTGGAAGCTGATATGGATGCCAATGGTTTTCCTACGCTGTCTTGAGCGTGATTGTGTGTTTTGTGTTTGCTGTTATCATATTATTTCCACCCCCTATATATTACTAAAGTGGCTACGTCGGAGCATGGTTTCGCAGATAGCCTATATAACTATTTGCACGGGCAACAATTTATTTTAAATATTTCATACAACTGTGACCGGATTCAAAATTTTAAAAATGCTGACGTAATCTGTTCATTAAGAGGTATAATGTGTGAAAGCTTCAACAGAGTAAGAGAGGTATTACATTTATGAACTGCGTGTATGAGTCGTGAGGCAAAGTTCTTTCCTGCCGAAAATGTGGAGACAGTCTGCATCCAGTACTTAAAGATAAGAGCACTTACTGACTTCCAACAACTTTCCACATCATTTCAAATCTTTTGTTCACCTTTTCTCGTTTACATGGTTAACATCAACCATTTGACACGTTAACTCATTTGTAAACTAATCACAAGTTGGAAACCGTTTTCCAATGAAAATCTGTAACGCAACCATCTGTGTGGCGTGCTTATAATTATATATTACTTATATTTTAGGAAAATTTATCTCTATAAAACGCACCACATGCTGTAAGGAAAGCATGAAAACCGTCTGAAGATGAATCTTAATGATTCGAAACCGGTAACGGTACCTTTTGAATGAAGCAACTGAAAATAAATTTGTGGCTGGTTGCTGTCTCAACACCATCAACAACTGTCTTCAAATAACAGCAACGGACTCCAACCATGACAACGTATGACAAAATTGCATCAAGTTATCTGCAATACTTGCTGTCATAAAGGATGAATCCAAACACCACTTTGTGGTCATCCTCTTTGATCTTTTCAGATTTTATCTTCATGGATGTATATGAAGTGTGGCGGTAGTTTTACGGATATTCCTTCATCGAAAAGCTGTCGACGACCTCTTGAGCAGAAGTTAAATCTCTAAATGTTCTGACGTGTTCATAAAAAATTAATAGGAAAAAAGGACACTTCAGCAGGTAACCGCAGCGTTATCTTAGACCACACGAATGCCAAACACAAAGAAGTGCACCAATATGGCTGAAACTTGGAGTGCGTTCTTTCCAAAGATGTTAGTAATTAAACATGACCTCGATACGCGCCGGTGGTGCCATCTCTCGGACTTTGCACGGACTTTTCAAACGCCCCTCGTATCAACAATGATGAGCCAAAACATTATGACCATCTGCTTAATACCTTGTTTATCCGTCGTTAGAGCGCAATACGTCACTCATTCTGAGTATCAGGGACCGTACAGTTTGTTGGAAGGTTTGTGGAGGTGTGAGGCACTATCTGTCTTCTCACAGCTCACGTAATTCTCGTAAATAACGGGCCGCTGATTAGCGTATGCTGTGATGGAGCCCGATTGCGAACCAGATGGGTTCCATAGAATTTACATCAGGCGAATTTGGTCTCCGAGACGTCAACATTAGTTCATTACATGCTCCTCAAAGCACTGCAGCAAGGTTCTGGCTCCGAGACACGGACAATTATACTCCTGAAAGATGACATGCCCGACTGTGAAGATATCAAGCATGGAGGGATGCAAATGGTTCGGAGCTGTCAAGCCCCATGCAAGCGCAGGAGAATGCCTGCCATTGCATAAGACTGCTCCTGCTTTCCTGCGTTCATGGCGCGCTGCACGTTTCGAGCCGTCTTTCACCTCCACGATGACGTCTGTGGAGACGACCACGGACCTGATGTATCAAAATTGTGATTCACGCGAAGAACCGAGACGATTCCAATGGTCGACGGTCAAATCCCGATGGTCCTGTGCATGCTGCAGTCGTAATTGATGATGTCGTTCACACGTGAACACGTAAGGCTCGTCTGTTGCGTAGCTCCATCTTCAACACTGCACCATGAGCGGTGTGCTTTGAAACACTTGTACGTGCTCCAGTATTGCGCTCTTTTGGCAGGGAAGCCAGACATGAATATCACAGAGCTTATCTGGCATGCCTTGCAACGTGCCGTTCAGCAGAGGTCTCCACCCCGTCATACGCTTACGGATTTATGGACAGCCCTGCAGGATTCATGGTGTCAATTCCCTCCAGCACAACGTCAGACGTTAGTCGAACCAATGCCAAGTCGTGTTGCGGCACTTTCGCGTGCTTGCGGGAACCCTATACGATATTAGGCAGGTGTACCAGTTTCTTTGTCTCTTCAGTGTATCTTCGTGTGTAATGAAAAGTATTAATAAACTAAGATTCGAATTAAATGATCAACAGTCTCTTGACTTTGTGCCGTGATATTATGCCCGTGCTACTTTCCAGAACTGCAAAACAACCATGCAATCTAGTCACGTTGTAAAACAGCAAAGTTCAGTGATCTTATTCTGCGACCAAATAGAATTAACCTCTGCGCTGAAGAAAACGATAATGTAGAGTTTGTAAGGTGGCAGAATAAATGGCCAGATTCGCACCTTATATGAGACCTCTACAAATCGCAATGAGAAGGTGAAGATGACACCTAACGTAAATCGACGGTTATGAGAACATTTGCCTGTTGTTGTTGTTGTGGTCTTCAGTCCTGAGACTGGTTTGATGCTGCTCTCCATGCTACTCTATCCTGTGCAAGCTTCTTCATCTCCCTGTACCCACTGCAACCTACATCATTCTGAATCTGCTTAGTGTATTCATCTCTTGGTCTCCCTCTACGATTTTTACCCTCCACGCTGCCCTCCAATACTAAATTGGTGATCCCTTGATGCCTCAGAACATGTCCTACCAACCGATCCCTTCTTCTGGTCAAGTTGTGCCACAAACTTCTCTTCTCCCCAATCCTATTCAATACTTCCTCATTAGTTATGTGATCTACCCATCTAATCTTCAGCATTCTTCTGTAGCACCACATTTCGAAAGCTTCTATTCTGTTCTTGTCCAAACTATTTACTGTCCATGTTTCACTTCCATACATGGCTACACTCCATACAAATACTTTCAGGAATGACTTCCTGAGACTTAAATCTATACTCGATGTTAACAAATTTCTCTTCTTCAGAAACTCTTTCCTTGCCATTGCCAGTCTACATTTTATATCGTCTCTACTTCGACCATCATCAGTTATTTTGCTCCCCAAATAGCAAAACTCCGTTACTACTTTAAGTGTCTCATTTCCTAATCTAATCCCCTCAACATCACCCGACTTAATTCGACTACATTCCATTATCCTCGTTTTGCTTTTGTTGATGTTCATCTTATATCCTCCCTTCAAGACACCATCCATTCCGTTCTACTGCTCTTCCAAGTCCTTTGCTGTCTCTGACAGAATTACATTTGCCTATCAATATGTAGTGCAAAAACGGATAATAGTCAATCGACGGTAATTAACACACCATTCCTATACAGTGCATGTCTTTGAGCGGAAGGTAGAACAGGGAACGCGAGTCGAGTCGCTTTTAGTTTTGAAAAGCCAGCTCCACAATGGCATAGCGAAACCGCGCTGCGGGAGTTAACCACTTAACGGGGTGGCAGAAGCCACGCGGGATCAGCCGAGCGGTCTAGGGCGCTGCAGTCATCGACTGCGCGGCTGGTCCCGGCGGAGGTTCGAGTCCTCCCTGTCGCGTGGGTGTGTGTGTTTGTCCTTAGGATAATTTAGGTTAAGTAGTGTATAAGCTTAGGGACTGATGACCTTAGCAGTTAAGTCCCATAAGATTTCACACACATTTGAATATTTTTTTTTTGGTGGCAGGAAATAGGACAATGACCCCGGGCCAGGTGATTCAAGCTGGAGGGCCACTTTTAGCGAGGGCATCGGTGCAAGGGCAGAGAAGAAGCTTTAGAAAACTGCGTTTCGAAATTCCATCGGGATACGAACAAAAGCAAGTGACGCATTTTCGTCCACCGAGTGCGATACACAGTAAGGTCAATGTACTTTAGGCGTCTAGAACGGGCACAAAACGTCCGATTAGCGGAAAGTCACTAAGAAGGAGAAAACTACTGCAGTTTCGACGCAGTTTGATGGAAGGGACGTTGCGATTTGTAGAGGGTGTTTCTACAAAATGAGAGGAACGGTCCTATTGGTCGGAAAAAGCCGTGACGTGAAAAAGGAACCCAAGTGGAGGGAGGCAGTTCTGCCACGAGTAGGACAAGAGAGAATTTTTGAAGAGTGGGGACTCTTCTCTGAACTGGCGTCAAGTACAGAACGGAGGAGATCTTAACGCTCCGTACGACGCAGAGAAGAAATTGGTGTGGACACTGCGTTCACAGCGACTGCACTCCAGCTATAGTTAGCTGTAGCAACGTTTAACTCAAACAGTGGAGAAACGAATCAGCCAAATTATTTAATTGTTCTTGCGAGAACTGAGAGGGCACTCTAATATGCACGCTGCTCCAACCATGTGCGTGTATATCGCCACATAATAAGACTAGGGATGAGAACATGTTTTCTCACATAACGAGAAACATAGGGAAAGTTTCTGCTGGAAAGTTCAGCAAAGACCAGATTAGTTTTGTAGGAATTTCAGTGGGAGAGAGCGGACTTGCAGACAGCAGCACGTCGCAGCTTAAGGTAAATACCGTGTACAAAGGCATAAACTTTGTTGGTTCACCAACTTGCGTCCACTGTAAACTCGAGTGGCCTTGGGTAATCTTGCGCTCAAATTTGTCACTTGACTAACCATCCACCGTAAACTTGATTGTCATCCTAAATAGAACCGAATTTTTAACAGGAATCGTACGATTTTCGTAGTACTTACCAACATCATAATGTATGTGTAGGAGCAGTTTTGTAAAGAAACGGCCAATTAAACTTTCATATTATTGAGCTTAGGATAAATGTAAAGAAACTTCCAATTAAACATTCATAACTTTGTACTTAAGATTAATGTTCTTTCAGAGAGTTAATACACTCCTGGGCATGGAAAAAAGAACACATTGACACCGGTGTGTCAGACCCACCATACTTGCTCCGGACACTGCGAGAGGGCTGTACAAGCAATGATCACACGCACGGCACAGCGGACACACCAGGAACCGCGGTGTTGGCCGTCGAATGGCGCTAGCTGCGCAGCATTTGTGCACCGCCGCCGTCAGTGTCAGCCAGTTTGCCGTGGCATACGGAGCTCCATCGCAGTCTTTAACACTGGTAGCATGCCGCGACAGCGTGGACGTGAACCGTATGTGCAGTTGACGGACTTTGAGCGAGGGCGTATAGTGGGCATGCGGGAGGCCGGGTGGACGTACCGCCGAACTGCTCAACACGTGGGGCGTGAGGTCTCCACAGTACATCGATGTTGTCGCCAGTGGTCGGCGGAAGGTGCACGTGCCCGTCGACCTGGGACCGGACCGCAGCGACGCACGGATGCACGCCAAGACCGTAGGATCCTACGCAGTGCCGTAGGGGACCGCACCGCCACTTCCCAGCAAATTAGGGACACTGTTGCTCCTGGGGTATCGGCGAGGACCATTCGCAACCGTCTCCATGAAGCTGGGCTACGGTCCCCCACACCGTTAGGCCGTCTTCCGCTCACGCCCCAACATCGTGCAGCCCGCCTCCAGTGGTGTCGCGACAGGCGTGAATGGAGGGACGAATGGAGACGTGTCGTCTTCAGCGATGAGAGTCGCTTCTGCCTTGGTGCCAATGATGGTCGTATGCGTGTTTGGCGCCGTGCAGGTGAGCGCCACAATCAGGACTGCATACGACCGAGGCACACAGGGCCAACACCCGGCATCATGGTGTGGGGAGCGATCTCCTACACTGGCCGTACACCACTGGTGATCGTCGAGGGGACACTGAATAGTGCACGGTACATCCAAACCGTCATCGAACCCATCGTTCTACCATTCCTAGACCGGCAAGGGAACTTGCTGTTCCAACAGGACAATGCACGTCCGCATGTATCCCGTGCCACCCAACGTGCTCTAGAAGGTGTAAGTCAACTACCCTGGCCAGCAAGATCTCCGGATCTGTCCCCCATTGAGCATGTTTGGGACTGGTCTGCACGTCCAGCACGAACGCTGGCCCAACTGAGGCGCCAGGTGGAAATGGCATGGCAAGCCGTTCCACAGGACTACATCCAGCATCTCTACGATCGTCTCCATGGGAGAATAGCAGCCTGCATTGCTGCGAAAGGTGGATATACACTGTACTAGTGCCGACATTGTGCATGCTCTGTTGCCTGTGTCTATGTGCCTGTGGTTCTGTCAGTGTGATCATGTGATGTATCTGACGCCAGGAATGTGTCAATAAAGTTTCCCCTTCCTGGGACAATGAATTCACGGTGTTCTTATTTCAATTTCCAGGAGTGTATTTAACATTGTTGTGTATAAATTTATTTCACATTTTGATGTTGGCAAGATGCGTTATCGGCACGAATCCGCGCGGCGGATTTGTGTCGAGGTCCGGTTAACCGGCCAGTCTGTGGATGGTTTTTAGGCGGTTTTCCATCTGCCTCGGCGAATGCGGGCTGGTTCCACTTATTCCGCCTCAGTTACACTATGTAGGCGATTGCTGCGCCAACAAGTTCTCCACGTACGCGTACACCACCATTACTCTACCACGCAAACATAGGGATTACACTCGTCTGGTGTGAGACGTTCCCTGGGGGGTCCACCGGGGGCCGAACCGCACAATAACCCTGGGTTCGGTGTGGGGCGGCGGAGGGGTGAAGCGGACTGCGGTAGTCGTCGTGGGGTTGTGGACCACTGCGGCTGCGGCGGGGACGGAGCCTCTCCGTCGTTTCTAGGTCCCCGGTTAACATACAATACAATACACGATGCGTTATCCATTGAGCTGTTTATATGTTGGAGAGTTGAAAACTGTGTAAAAAGCTGTAATTTGGTGAGAAAGATTGCGACATTAAACTTGTCATTCACCTCACACAGTTGTTCTCCATTCAAGAATAAGCAAATAAGAACAACATAACCGCCGCATCCTTACAAGTTTATTTTTTATACAGGCAGCGAGGAGGAGTAAATAGACAGTAAAAGACACGAGTACCATTTTTGAGTAAGAGGAATGCAGTGCGAAACGCGCCCAGTACTACTCTCACGTCATTAGATGCAGTGCCTCAGGCATATACGTGGAAACAGGGTTTGTTTAAAAGATACGGGCGGCCGTTCCTGCTGGGCTCTTTGCTCCAGTCGCTCTGCTAAACGGTTGGCCCCCTCGTTTCTTCTCTCGCTGAAATCTTTTTCGCGCTGTGAGGAAAGGCCTATTACCGGTGTGTTCCGTAAATCCGGAGAGAGTAAACGAAACGAGAGCCGTGTTTGCATAAGGCAGACCGCAAAGGCCACAGCAGGTAGCACGGGAGCGGGGCAGCTGCTGCCTTTACGGCGGTGCAGGCGCAGAGCTGGTATCGCTGCGCGCGACGACTTAAGTTGATTAAGGCTCTCCTCGAGGCGAGTGGCGGGCCACACAATCCCCCTCCCACAGGCAGTCCCCCCCCCTCTCTCTCACACTCTCACTCTCACTGTCACTATCTCTCTCTCTCTCTCTCCCCCCCCCCCCTCTCTCTCTCCTTCTCTCTCTCTCTCTCTCTCTCTCTCTCTCCGTCAGCTTTCCAGTCGGAACGCCGGAATTCCAGAATTGCAGTGTCTGGCCTCCTTGAAGCAACGAGGTTAGATCAATCGATCTAACAGCAAATAGCACGACGGGGGTTACTTGTCACATGTTACATAACTACACTACTGGCCACTAAAATTGCTACACCAAGAGGAAATGCAGTTGCTAACGGGTATTCATTGGACAAATATATTATACTAGAATTGACATGTGATTACATTTTCACGCAGTTTGGGTGCATAGATGCTGAGAAATCAGTACCCAGAACAACCACCTCTGGCCGTAATAACGGTCTTGATACGCCTGGGCATTGAGTCAAACAGAGCTTGGATGGCGTGTACAGGCACATCTGCCCATGCAGCTTCAACACGATACCACAGTTCATCAAGAGTACTGACTGGCGTATTGTGACGAGCCAGTTGCTCGGCCACCATTGACGAGACGTTTTCAGTTGGTGAGAGATCTGGAGAATGTGCGGGCCAGGGAAGCTGTCGAACATTTTCTCTATCCAGAAAGGCCCGTACAGGACCTGTAACATGAGGTCGTGCATTATCCTGCTGAAATGTGAGTTTCGCAGGGATCGAATGAAGGGTCGTAATACATCTAAAATGTAACGTCCACTGTTCAAAGTGCCGTCAATGCGAACACGAGGTGACCGAGACGTGTAACCAATGGCACCCCATACCATCACGCCGGGTGATACGCCAGTATGGCGATGACGAATACACGCTTCCAATGTGCGTTCATCGCGATGTCGCCAAACACGGATGCGGCCATAATGATGCTGCAAACAGAAAAAATGACGTCTCGCCATTCGTGCACCCAGGTTCGTCTTTGGGTACACTATCGCAGGCGCTCCTGTCTGTGATGCAGCGTCAAGGGTAACAGCAGCCATGGTCTCCGAGCTTATAGTCCATGCTGCTGCAAACGTCATCGAACTGTTCGTGCAGATGTTTGTTGTCTTGCAAACGCACGATCGGTTACAGCCATGCGGATAAGATGCCTGTCATCTCGACTGCTAGTGATATGAGGCCGTTGGGATCCAGCACGACGTACCGCATTACCCTCCTGAACCCACCGATTCCATATTCTGCTAAGAGTCATTGGATCTCGACCAACACGAGCAGCAATGTCGCGATACGATAAACCGCTATCGCGATAGGCTACAAACCGACCTGTATCGAAGTCGGAAACGTGATGGTACGCATTTCGCCTCCTTACACGAGGCATCATAACAACGTTTCACCAGGCAACGCCGGTCAACTGCTGTTTGTGTATGAGTAATCGGTTGGAAACTTTCCTCACCTCAGCACGTTGTAAGTGTCACCACCGGCGCCAACCATGTGTGAATGCTCTGAAAAGCTAATCGTTTGCATATCGCAGCATCTTCTTCCTGTCGGTTAAATATCGCGTCTGTAGCACATCTTCGTGGTGTAGCAATTTTAATGGCCAGTAGTGTAACACAATCAGAAAAGTACAACACCTTCAAGGCTTGCCTTCAGTGGATGTGCGTACTGGATTGTAGTGTTATTAATTCTTCGGTGTCAGTCATCGGCGATCAGAAGGCTCTCAAGAGATCCGTCCCGGCACCGTTTCGACCATTCAGGCAGTAGCTGTGCCGAGTTTAGAGGTGAACAGTGTTTGCAACGTTCAATCTAGGGTGCAACAATGCCCCACCGACGGGACCTTACTCCTCTTGAACAGCTTCAGCCATATGGACGGAGTAGCACTGTCGACGTGCGGGAAACTGGATGGACGTACCGACATGTTGCTGCACATTTTGGGCACGATGTATCAGTGGTGTGCCGCTGCTTTCTGAAGTGAACTGAGGACATTCTTTGAAGTGCAGACCAGGTTCCTGACGCCCTCGTAGTTCAGACGCATGTGGTGATCGTCTCGTTTTGCGAGTAGTGGTGGGTACCCAATCATCGTCCTTGGACGAAATCGTGGCACACGTAGCAACTGCTGTGTCATCAGGCACTACTGGAAAAAGTCCGCTTGCGGCAGGATAAGTTCACATGTGTCCGTTGTCAGGAAACCACTGATACTACAATGTAGCTCCAAAGGAACTGGTATAGGCATGCGTATTCAAATACGGAGATATGTAAGCAGCAGAATACGGTCGGAAACACCTATATAAGACACGTGTCTGGTTCTGTTGTTAGATCGGTTACTGGTACTACAGTGGCAGGTAATTAAGATGTAAGTAAGATTGTAAGTGGTGTTATTGTGGGCGCACGAACGACGGGACACAGCATCTCCGAAGTAGCGATGAAATGGAGTTTTTCCCGCACGACCATTTCAAGTGTCTACCATGAATATCAAGAATCGGTAAAACATCAAATCTCAGACATCGCTGCCGCCAGAAAAAGATCCTGCAAGAACGGGACCAACGACAAGAAACGTTGAACGCGACAGAAGTACAACCCTTCCTCAGATTGATGAGTATTTCAATGCTGGGCCATCAACAAGTGTCAGCGTGTGAACAGTTCAACAAAACATCATCGATATGGGCTTTCGGAGCCAAAGGCCCACTCGTGTACCCTTGATGACTGCAACAGACAAGGATTTACGCCTCGCCTGGGCACTTCAGCGTCAACATTGGACTGTTGATTACTGGAAACATGTTGCCTGGTCGGACTAGTCTCGTTTCAAATTGTATCGAGCGGATGGACGTGTACGGGTATGGAGACAACCTCATGAATTCATGGAACCTGCATGTCAGCAGGGGACTGTTCAAGCTATTGGGGGCTCTGTAATCGTGTGGGGCGTGTGCGGCTGGAGTGATATGGGACCCCTAATTTGTCTACATACGACTCTGACAGGTGACACGTACGTAGACATCCTGTCTGAGCACCTCTGTCCACTCATGTCCATTGTGCATTCTGACGGACTGCAATTTCAACAACACAATGCGAGACACCAAACGTCCAGAACTGCTACAGAGTGGCTCCACAAACACACTCTTCTGAGTTTAAACACTTGTGTTGGCCACCAACACAAGATGAACATTATTGAGCATATCTTGGATGCCTTCATCCGGCTGGGGTGGCCGAGCGGTTCTAGGCGCTACAGTCTGGAACTGCGTGACCGCTACGGTCGCAGGTTCGAATCCTGCCTCGGGCATGGCTGTGTGTGACGTCCATAGGTTAGTTACTTTTAAGTAGTTCTAAGCTCTGGGGGACTGATGACCTCAGAAGTTCAGTCCCATAGTACTCAGAGCTATTTTTTGGATGCCTTCATCGTGCTGTTTAGAAGAGACCTGCACCCCCTCGTACCCTTACTGATTTAGGATAACCCTGCAGAATTTGTGGTGTCACTTCCCTCCAGGACTACGTCAGACATTAGTCGAGTCCATGCCCCGTGGACGGCACTTTACGTGCTCGCGGGGGCCCTACACGATATGAGGCAGGAGTACCAGTTTCTTTGGCTCTTCAGTGTATGACACCGCCAAGGACGGCTGCTCTGGTATCGTGAAAGGGGTGACTAGAGAGTGGGATGGCGCTCTGTTGTCTTTAGTGAAGACAGTTCGTTCGGTTTGCAAGCGAGCGATGGGCGTACACGTGTATGGCGTAGATCTAGTGCAGGGCTTAACAACTGGCCGGTTTTGAGCGCAAGTACTCGCGTCTGCTCAGGCACGTGCTCGCGAGCAGGTACAAGGTCGTGGTGTAGGGTGGGAGGGGAGGGAGGGGAAATGCGCGCGCACGTTTGAATGTGATCTCGCGTTCTTGGCAGATTTAACTGGCCATCTGAATGCTTTGAACATTTTACTACAAGGTAAAGATCCGCTAATTACTCATTTCATAGATCGAATACGAACTTTTAAAATGAAATTGACACTTTGGGTGAGTCAGCTGGAAACAGGAAACCTAGCTCATTTTCCTAAATTATCATCCACGCAAGATGTTCACAAATACTGTGAACGTTATTCACATAGTTTAGTGCAGCAAGCAATTTGCAGCAAGAAATTATTGACCTGCAGTGTGACAGAGGATACAGAGACAAATTTCAGAACAAGAAAAACATTTTGGAATTCTACAGACACTTCCCTCAGGATAGATCTCCTCGTTTGCACAAACTGGCGGCTACAATAATATCAATGTTCGGTTCCACGTATGTTTGTGAACAACTGTTCTCTGCATTGAAATGTAACAAGACGCGCCTGAGAAACGCATTGTCCGATCGAAATTTAAACTGCACGCTGCGCCTAAAATGCACAAGAACAATTACTCAGAACATAGACGCAATTGTAAAGGGTAAAAAGTACAAGATAACCGAGAATCCCACACTTCAGTGACACCTTTTATTGTGTAACAGTTCACAAATTAATGCGAAAGTAGAGGCATACACTAAGCTAATAAAATTATGTGGCATGTGTACATTCTCCTTTATTTGTTTCATTTGTCGCAGTAATAATTCGTGAGTGATATCTCTGCAGGTGGCCGCGGATTTACATTGACAGGCGGCAGCTGTTGTGTGCCCCACGTGACTTTCCCCACTCTCCGCTCTGGTCCGGTAGTGGGGTTAGCGTGCTCGCGCTGCTCCGTGCTCGCGCCTTGCTGCTCACCGCTTGCTCCGCGAGCACGTATGTTGTGAAGCCCTGATCTGGTGAGATACCTATTTCAAGAGTGCATTCGCACGCGATACACAGGTGCCATCCCAGGCTTCATTGTGTGTGGTGCCATCAGCTACAACGCGCGTTCATATTTGGTATAACCAGTGCCGAATACATTGCACAGGCTGTTACACCTCGAAAAGTAGAATTAAAAAATATTACTGTAGCTCCAATGAAAATCTTGTTTTCTTACCAGGTAGTCATGAGCGCTAATGCATTTCTTCGACAGGAAGGTAATGTTCTTTTCCAGCAGGACAATGCACACGCACATAAGGCTACTGCAACGATAGTGGTCTTCATGGTTTACATCATCATCAGATATCTGTCCGACTCATTCATATGAGACGTGTTGAAAGTGGAACTTACTCGTCCTAAAGGGTTTGCGAGAACCATTGCCGAATTGCAACCAAGGGCCCAAGATACTTCGAACAGTCTATGGATGAACCCAATAGGCACGTTCATGATCGTTTGCATGCGAAAAACCACCGCTGCGTGGTCGCCAGAGGGGGTGTGCTATGTATTGATGTGACTGTTTAGGCACCCTTTACGATTAAACAGTGGTTTGATTGGGTCTGAATTTGTTATAGTATGCTCCTGCAATAATGTACTACCTGTCACATCACTTGGCAATATAATGATCTAGTCCGTGAAGGTGTTATATCTGTTTTCTGGTATTGTACACTCCTGGAAATGGAAAAAAGAACACATTGACACTGGTGTGTCAGACCCACCATACTTGCTCCGGACACTGCGAGAGGGCTGTACAAGCAATGATCACACGCACGGCACAGCGGACACACCAGGAACCGCGGTGTTGGCCGTCGAATGGCGCTAGCTGCGCAGCATTTATGCACCGCCGCCGTCAGTGTCAGCCAGTTTGCCGTGGCATACGGAGCTCCATCGCAGTCTTTAACACTGGTAGCATGCCGCGACAGCGTGGACGTGAACCGTATGTGCAGTTGACGGACTTTGAGCGAGGGCGTATAGTGGGCATGCGGGAGGCCGGGTGGACGTACCGCCGAATTGCTCAACACGTGGGGCGTGAGGTCTCCACAGTACATCGATGTTGTCGCCAGTGGTCGGCGGAAGGTGCACGTGCCCGTCGACCTGGGACCGGACCGCAGCGACGCACGGATGCACGCCAAGACCGTAGGATCCTACGCAGTGCCGTAGGGGACCGCACCGCCACTTCCCAGCAAATTAGGGACACTGTTGGTCCTGGGGTATCGGCGAGGACCATTCGCAACCGTCTCCATGAAGCTGGGCTACGGTCCCGCACACCGTTAGGCCGTCTTCCGCTCACGCCCCAACATCGTGCAGCCCGCCTCCAGTGGTGTCGCGACAGGCGTGAATGGAGGGACGAATGGAGGCGTGTCGTCTTCAGCGATGAGAGTCGCTTCTGCCTTGGTGCCAATGATGGTCGTATGCGTGTATGGCGCCGTGCAGGTGAGCGCCACAATCAGGACTGCATACGACCGAGGCACACAGGGCCAACACCCGGCATCATGGTGTGGGGAGCGATCTCCTACACTGGCCGTACACCACTGGTGATCGTCGAGGGGACACTGAATAGTGCACGGTACATCCAAACCGTCATCGAACCCATCGTTCTACCATTCCTAGACCGGCAAGGGAACTTGCTGTTCAAACAGGACAATGCACGTCCGCATGTATCCCGTGCCACCCAACGTGCTCTAGAAGGTGTAAGTCAACTACCCTGGCCAGCAAGATCTCCGGATCTGTCCCCCATTGAGCATGTTTGGGACTGGATGAAGCGTCGTCTCACGCGGTCTGCACGTCCAGCACGAACGCTGGTCCAACTGAGGCGCCAGGTGGAAGTGGCATGGCAAGCCGTTCCACAGGACTACATCCAGCATCTCTACGATCGTCTCCATGGGAGAATAGCAGCCTGCATTGCTGCGAAAGGTGGATATACACTGTACTAGTGCCGACATTGTGCATGCTCTGTTGCCTGTGTCTATGTGCCTGTGGTTCTGTCAGTGTGATCATGTGATGTATCTGACCCCAGGAATGTGTCAATAAAGTTTCCCCTTCCTGGGACAATGAATTCACGGTGTTCTTATTTCAATTTCCAGGAGTGTATATTGCCAATAAACAAGATTTCTTTTCATGTTCAGAGCAAGACTGCTGAAAAATAACATTTATTTATTCTAAGAGGCCTTGTAGGGGTATGATAAATCTACATCTATGTCTAAACTCTGCGAACGACTGTGAAGTGTTTGGCAGAGGGTAATTCCCATCGCACCAGCTTTCCGTCGAAGTATGGTTCAAATGGCTCTGAGCACTATGGGACTTAGCATCTATGGTCATTAGTCCCCTAGAACTTAGAACTACTTAAACCTAACTAACCTAAGGACATCACACAACACCCAGTCATCACGAGGCAGAGAAAGTCCCTGACCCCGCCGGGAATCGAACCCGGGAACCCGGGCGTGGGAAGCGAGGACGCTACCGCACCACCCGTCGAAGTAGGGAGCGCGTGAAGAACGATTGCATCAGCGTCTCTGTGTGCACTCTAACTGCTCTGTTCTGGTCATTGGGACCTCTATGGAAGCGGTATGTAGTGTAAATTATTTCTAGACTCATCACTTAACTTCCTTTTCAGTCCTAGTCATAACTTGTTAAGGTAAGAAGAAAATGAACGAAACTGGAGTAATATTTTTAACTCTACTTTTCGAGGGCATGCCGTTGCTTCGACTATTTCTTGATGCCTCCTTGATCTGTCACTGCTTAATTAATCGAACTCTCAGTTGTTCGAACCCCATAATTTTAAGACTATTTTAAGAGATTATTTTAGTGACATTTAGTAGCAGTAACAGAGAAATTACAACGAAAATGGGTGACCTAACTGCAGAATATTTCGCTTTTCCGACAGCAATGCCAGGTCCGAGATAGCGTCGGGGAAAAAGTCCTTAAGCCGATAACAGCGATGCCGGATCGCCGAAGCGTTGGGGAGACGCGAGAGGAAAGAAGTGGTCTTCGTTTCGGCTGCAGATTCCTTTGATGCGAACGAGTATTCCGAGTAGCAGTGTTGGAGAGGATGCCCCAGCGCTTCCCGGAGCAGGAAATACTTTGAAAGTCGACATCCTCCGAAACGTGGGCGGCAGAAGAGCAAGTGAGTGGGCTCAAAAGTGTGCCACACCGTGAAAGGCGAATACTCGAAAGGTTCGCGAGCTCATACAGTCTGCCATCATTCGGCCCCAATTTCCTCAATTTCCTGTCTTCACCGGAGAATGCAGTGGTACGATACTTGTAGGGTATCTCGAGAGGCAATACTGGCTGTACGAGGCAATACTGGCTGCACGAACGATAAGATGCAATGAACAGAGGGAAACGTATGTTTGTAGATTTCGTAGTTTGAGAGGAAGCTGTCGTCAATGCTTCCTGGACTACACTATCACAAATTAGAATGTAGCCGGAATAAAATGCAGGAAGGGAAAGGTTATCCAAGACTCGTGCAGGAATCAGACTGCAGTTATAATAATCGCCGGGCATGAAAGGCAAGTAGCGCTTGACAGGCAAGTGAAAGAGGATTGTAAACTATGAGCAACATTATTCAAGCAGAACAAGCAGTATAGGAAACAATGTAGAAAATTGGAAAGGAACTTTAAGTTTAATGAGAAGTAACAAAAATTTTGACGTATGCCGGCGACGTTGTAAGTTTCTCAGAGACGGCAGGGAACTAAGAAGATCAGAAGGGAATAAGCAGAGTCTTGAAAACACATTATAAATTGATTATCAACAAAAATATAAATAGTACAAAGGCATCCTTTACTCATAAAGTGCCATACTTACGGGCTCAACCACAGCAGTTACGCCACGCGGGATTAGCCGAGCGGTCTAGGCGCTGCAGACATGGACTGTGCGGCTGGTCCCGCGGAGGTTCGAGTCCTCCCTCGGGCATGGGTGTGTGTGTTTGTCCTTAGGACAATTTAGGTTAAGTAGTGTGTAAGCTTAGGGGCTGATGACCTTAGCAGTTAAGTCGCAAATATTAGCTTACACGTTGCGAAGTGAGTGCAACATCGTAAACAGTGTTACGTAATCAATTACAGTACGAATAATGACTCTGCACTGCACTAATTAAACGCGACTTACTTACCTTGGCTGTATATTAAATGCCTGTATTTCAATGAATTCGGATACCAAGTCATGTACGTGACACTTTATGCGGCACACCATCAGAACCGTTTTGTGTTCAAATGGTTCAAAAGGCTCTAGCACTACGGGACTGAACATGTGTGGTCATCAGTCCCCTAAACTTAGAACCACTTAAACCTAACTAACCTAAAGGCTTCACACACATCCATGCCCAAGGCAGGATTCGAACGTGCGACCGTAGCAGCAGCGTGATTCCGGACTGAAGCACCTAGAACCGCTCGGTCACATGGACCGGCTGTTTTGTGCTACTGACGAAGGAATGCTGTAGCCCAAAGTGGTTATACACCCTACTGGATGATCTGATGTACCAGATACGAGCTAACTGAATAACACACCAATTGCGAGATTGACATAAGGAGCTTCTAGCAAACTGAACAGAGTATGTCACTCTCAACGGTAAGAAGATTTCACAAGTAAATGTAACTTCGAGCGTGCCCAATGTGAGTGTTACGCAAACATTAGTTTTCATAATATACGTAAATGGCCAAGTGGATAACTGCGTGAGGCTCTTCGCGGATGATGCTGTTGTATACAGACCAATCGCAAGCCTAAAAATTCTACCGAACTGCAGGAAGACCTGGAGGGATTAAACGAGTTGAGCAACGACTGGTTGTTGGTTTTCAATATAGCAAAATGTAATGTTTTCCCGTAAATAGGTAGGTGAAGGCCAGTGGGCGCCCTCTGCATTAATGAAATACCATTAGCAAGACAAACATTTATTTGGTAAGGCAGTGAGGAGCTTGCGTAAGTCGTGCTTGAGTAGATCAGATGGTAGAGCACTTGCCCGCGAAAGACAAAGGTCCCGAGTTCGAGTCTCAGTCCGGCGCACAGCTTTAATCTACCAGGAAGTTTCATGCTGTGTTCTTTTTGCTAGAAACTCTTCAACCCAGTCACACAGTTAGTCTGATATATCCGTCCGCTAGTATTTTGTTAATTAGGAAGCAGTACGGAAACGTGTCGAATTACCTTAGGGAAGTCAATGAACATGGCATCTACATGGGCTCCTGTATTTACTGCTTCCTGGGTCTCGGGAACGAACGGAGCGAGTTGGGTTTCACACAATCGTTGGTTTCTGGACCCATGATGATTCCCACACGACAGATTTTTGTTCTCCAGAAATGATATAATACGTGAACATGGGCCATGTTCCAAAATTCTGCAACACACCGAGTTCAGAGATACATGCCTATAGTTTTGTTCGTCTATTTGATGACTCTTCTCGAAAAAGGGGAATGAACTCTGTTTTTTTCCAATCATTATGAACGCTTGGCTCCACGAGAGATCTCAAGACTTAAATTTGATTGTACACAGTTAGTTATAGTTTCGTGCTCTTTCTGAATTGGCCGTGCTGCTACCGTCGCAGGTTCGAATCCTGCCTCGGGCAAGGATGTGTGTGATGTCCTTAGGTTAGTTAGGTTAAGTAGTTCTAAATCTAGGGGACTGATGACCTCAGATGTTAAGTCCCATAGTGCTGAGGGCCATCTGGTATTTTGAATTGACAGGATTATCACTGTACCAGGATTTTGCCGATATTTCTAATTTTTTGGAAGTTGGTGAAGAGGTAAATAATATATATTTCTAAGAATGTACACTTCAAGGAAAAAAAGTCGGTGCACCATGAAGGAATTATCCCAACGGTATCAGAAACCAGTAGATGTGATGATGTACGCGTACAGACAAACAACTCATTAACATTTAAACAAAACTGGTTGATTTATTCGAGGGAAAGAGCATCACGAACTGAGCAAGTCAATAAAGCGTTGGGCAACCTCTGGCAATAATGGAAGCGGTCATTCGGCTTTGTGTTGACCGATACAGCTGTTGGGTATCTTCCTAAGGGATATCGTTCTAAATTCTGTCCAATTTGGGTATTATATTGTCAAAATCCAACGTTGGTTGGAGGGTCCCACCCATAATGCCATCCTGCGTTTACAATATGTTTGCCCGCATACTGAGAGTGTCTCTGGTGCTTGTCTTCGTGATTGCCAAACCTTGCCTTGGCCAGCAAGGTTGGCTGATCTCTCCCCAACTGAGAAAGTTTGGAGCGTTACAGGCAGGCCCTCGAATTGGCTCGAAATTTTATCTATGTAACGCGCCAATTGGACAGAATTTGGAACGACGTCCCTCAAGGGGACATTCAGCCGAATAACTGCTTGCATAAAGGCCAGAGGTGAACCAAAGCGTTATTGACTTGATCAGTTTGTGAAGCTCTTACTTTTGAATAACCAGTCAGTTTTGCTGAAATTGTAATTATTTTGCTGCACATGTACATCATATCAACCGATTTCCTTACCATTCGGATAATTCCTTCGCGGTAGGTAGTTTATTTTGTCTTGGAATGTATCTGAGATTTTTTCTGCAGATATTTGTTCTTTTTTATCACCTGATTACATATGTGATATACAGCTGTTAATTCACGGGGGTGAGGGCTCGAGAACTATATTTCTTAGTTTTCTAGTGGAGTATTCTTCGAAACGCAGTCACAACCAGAGCGAGGCGACTTGATTGTTGCGGTGAACTGAATATGTCATTATGCAGTCTGATCTATATTTTAGAAACCCAGTTTTCACGCCAGAAGATTAATATTTGCAGGGAAATTTATGTTAGGTCTCAAACTGAGTTGCTTCACTCGGAATTTACTTTTAATCTTTACGATACGCTCGGCAACTTATGATCGAAGTATTTTCAGTTACTCAGCCACCCATCCATCCATCGCTTGCGCCTTGTCCCGTGGTTACGTAGGGTCGACCATGGTTAATCTGATTTGTCATGTCAACGGTAAGGGGTGGCCGGATGTCCTTCCTGTCGCCACCGTGTACCCCCCAGGACGGAATTAGTGTACCCCAACTGTCTGTGTCTAGTGTAAATCGTGAAATAGTGCGAACGTGTAGTCAAATGTCTGCGACGCGTGTAACTGAGGCAGAACGTGGGGACCAGCCCGGTATTCACCTAGCGGGATGTGGAAAACAGCCTAAAAACCACATGCAGGCTGGTAGGCACACCGGCCCTTGTCATTAATCCGCCGGGCGGATTGGATCCGGGGCCAACCCGAGTCCAGGAAGCAGCGCGTTAGCGCTCTCGGCTACCCTGGCGGGTTTTTCAGTTACTCAGCCCTTCGCATAACAAAGGAATCGCCACAAGTTTGTGCTCAATTCATAGTAACGCCATCGTCAACGGGCGTTGTAACCACCTCGAATAATCTCCCCATACACCTCTCAAAAAAATTCTGATCAAGTTCAAGTTCGATTTCCTAAGACTGTCAATGACAATTTGGATGTAATACCTGCGGAATCAGCTTCAGCCAGGAGTTTAATCTAAATGTCTCTTCCTCCTACATCTACATCTACATCCATACTCCGCAAGCCACCAGACGGTGTGTGGCGGAGAGTACCTTCAGTACCTCTATCGGTTCTCCCTTCTATTCCAGTCTCGTATTGTTCGTGGAAAGAAGGATTGTCGGTATGCCTCTGTGTGGGCTCTAATCTCTCTGATTGTATCCTCATGGTCTCTTCGCGAGATATGCGTAGGAGGGAGCAATATACTGCTTGACTCCTCAGTGTAGGTATGTTCTCGAAACTGCAACAAAAGCCCGTACCGAGCTACTGAGCGTCTCTCCTGCAGAGTCTTCCACTGGAGTTTATCAATCATCTCCGTAACGCTTTCGCGATTACTAAATGATCCTGTAACGAAGGGCGCTGCTCTCCGTTGGATCTTTTCTATCAACCCTATCAGGTACGGTTCCCACACTGCTGAGCAGTATTCAAGCAGTGGGCGAACAAGCGTACTGTAACCTACTTCCTTTGTTTTCGGATTGCATTTCCTTATGATTCTTCCAATGAATCTCAGTCTGGCAACTGCTTTACCAACGATTGATTTTATATTGTCATTCCATTTTAAATCACTCCTACTGACTACTCCCAGATAATTTATGGAATTAACTGCTTCTAGTTGCTGACCTGCTATGTTGTAGCTAAATGATAAGCGATCTTTCTTTCTTCGTATTCGCAGCACATTACACTTGTCTACATTGAGATTCAATTGCCATTCCCTGCACCATGCGTCAATTCGCTGCCGAACCTCCTGCATTTCAGTACAATTTTCCATTGTTACAACCTCTCATATATACCACAGCGCCATCCACAAAAAGCCTCGGTGAACTTCCGATGTCATCCACAAGGTCATTTATGTATATTGTGAATAGCAACGGTCCTACGACACTCCCCTGCGGCAGACCTGTGTCATGGCGATGGCGCAATACATTACCCAGGCTGCCCCAGATAGTGCGTCCAGGATTACAAACTCGCCGTTGACTTAAAAAAAGAAAAAAAGGAAGGGGGACAGTGCTACACGCATGCGCCGTGGCGGCACGATCAACCCTCCCTCCCTCTCGACTTCGGTAGTTCGTCTCATTACGCGCTCCACCCAGCGCTTAATCGCCGAAGCCATAAAACTCTTCCAGCACCAAGCCAGGGCTACACGCCGGCGACTACCTAACTGCGCCACATTCCACGGCGGAGCATACATTAAACCCGCTGTCTCCCCGCTGCCGTTCTTGGAGGCGTCTTAATTATGCAGGAGTGGGAGGGGGTTGCGTGAAGGGAGGGTTCCGGGCTGATTAGACCATTCCTCTTCGCCGGCACGACGCGGCGCGGAAAAGAGCGGGGAATGAAAGGCGGTCGCTTGTGTCCTTCTTCTACAAGAGGCCCATCTCGCGGCACCCGCGCTGGCGTAGGAGTGGCGAGGGCGCAAACAGGGGCCGACCTGAAGGGCGGAGACGTGCGGACCATTTCCTTTTGTGTGCGGATGGATTTATTTTAATTCGGGACGGGACTGGTGGGGCAGACGGCAGCTCCCCCTGGACCGCTGGCTGCGGCGGCGCGCTTGGCAGCTGGAGCGGTGCTCGGCCCCCGGTCGATGGCGAGGCGTCCGCCGCAGCTGACGGCTCCGCTGCCACTATCAGTATCTGCCCCCGTCAGCCGGACGGCCGCTCCTGCCGCCGCCGCCTTCACATAATCTCCCTCCGGCGCTTCTCGACAACACTACTGCTGCCCTGGACTGAAGATGGCTTCGTACCAAGTACAGCACGTACCGTGACCTTTTTTTATTATTATTATTTTGAACCATCAGATTTCTGACCAGTTGGACACGGTCTGTCTCCTGTGCTAACCTTTCCACCTCTGGGTAGCACATGAAATCTGTGGTGTCACCGCCAGACACCACACTTGCTAGGTGGTAGCCTTTAAATCGGCCGCGGTCCGTTGGTACACGTCGGACCCGCGTGTCGCCACTGTCAATGATTGCAGACCGAGCGCCGCCATACGGCAGGTGTAGTCTAGAGAGCCTCCCTAGCACTCGCCCCAGTCTTTTTAATTGGGCCTCCTTCCTCCGCTATAGCCCTTCCTTTTCCTCTCCAAAATTGCCGCCATCCTCTAGTGTCGACGCAGCACGTACAGCAGGGTGCTGTTAGTAGCAAGACTTATTTCCATAAACCAAAAATAAAAGCGGAGGCATACTCTGCTATGCCTCAGGGGGCGACGACACACTATCCCGAATACACCTATCTGTGCAGGTGTGAAGTAGTGATGAGTTTAGAAACTAAAAAGGAAGAAATAAATAAAAACAGAAATGAAGGCAAATTAAAAACAGGGACGGCAGCACACAAAATGAAAACGCACTGGCGAGATAATCCCATCGTCCATAGAATTAACGAAGTAATAATCCTCTAAGATATATTAGGGTTTTTTTTTCCAATAGTGTTTCGTACAAGGTTCACACAATTCTTATGTTACCAATTGCCGTATTATCAGTATCATAGAACAGTCTGCTCTAGTGATGCCTGGAAGGCCAACGTCAAATCTTGGGTATTGTCAAGTTTAGGGTGGTTTGAAAGTCCGAGCAACAAAGATCCAGGGGTAAACTCAGGCAGTTCCAGGATGAGGTGCCTTAGTCAACCCGGAACACCTTTTGATAACCATGAACCATTGCAACTTTCAAAAATCGTGCAAAGGTAATGGTATATTTCTGGTCAGATTCCGCCAGGCGATGCTGGCTCCACAGATAGTCCATGAAAGAGACAGCATCGGTGAGGGAAAGGTCATAGATCGTGAAAATGATGTGGCCCAAGGGCCACACCATTGCGTTACGTCGTGTTCGGGGGTTGGACTGAATATCAGGGGTAAGGAACCAGTCGATTTGCACATTGTCTGGTGTCGTCCCACCGATCAGCGCTAATAGCACACGTGCAAGGTCCCACACTTCTGTGACGTGAGGGCGTAAGAGACGATGCTCTCTGGTGTCTACGTCACCACACCGGACGCAAGCAGCCGAGGGCCGTAGGCGGATGGCCGCCAGGCGATGATTAGTGGGTATTAAATTGTTTACGACACGATACCATAGCGCTGAGACGTCGGTTGTACAGCCGACTTTGCTAGCGATGGTTCACTGGCTACAGGGTGGCACAGGGAAACGGGAAATTTCGAAATAACGTCATTTCCATGAATAAATTCATAAAACTAGTAATTTATTATCGAAAGTGAATGTATTCAGTATGCCATTATTCAGTATGTCTTTACAATCAAAATGTCCAAAAGCGTCTCTTTACTTTTTAAAGATGACATCGGAAAGATGTGCTCCCATTCGGTGTTCACACTCTAACAGCCTGTTATGAGAACTCTGGAATGCGCGGTGTAGCAAATCTTGGGGAATGGCAGTGATTTCGTTTTCAATGTTCTCCTTCAGTTCATAGATTGTTGCAGGACGTGTACGGTACATCTTGCCTCTAAGATATCCCCACAGGAAGAAGTCGCACACACTAAGATCAGGGGATCTCGCAGGCCATGCAATGTCACCGTTACGTGAAATAATGCGTCTTCCAAACAATTGACGAACTGCTGCCATCGATTGTCGAGCAGTGTGTGACGTGTCTCCGTCCTGCTGAAACCACATGTTTTCGACGTTAAGATTGAGCTCTTACAGTCTCGGTGTAAAGAATGTTTGAAGCATTTCAACGTATCGATCGGATGTTACTGTCACTGCAGTACCATCCTCACGTTCAAAAAAATAAGGGCCGATAACACCATGACATGATACAGCACACCATATTGTGACCTTGGCGCTATGTAGTAATGAAATGTCGTGCGGCTAGGGCCTCCCGTCGGGTAGACCGTTCGCCTGGTGCAGGTCTTTCTATTTGACGCCACTTCGGCGACCTGCGCGTCGATGGGGATGAAATGATGATGATTAGGACAACACAACACCCAGTCCCTGAGTGGAGAAAATCTCCGACCCAGCCGGGAATCGAACCCGGGCCCTTAGGATTGACAGTCTGTCACGCTGACCACTCAGCTACCGGGGGCTGACGGCGCTATGTAGTGGTCGCTGGTGAAACTCACAAGGATTCTCCTGTGCCCAATAACGAAAATTCTGTTTGTTCACGAATCCGTTCAGGTGGAAATGGGCTTCGTCTGATGTCCATAAGTTACCAAGGAAATTCGCGTCCTCGTTGATTTTAGCCAATATCTCGCTACTAAACTCCATACGTGACGCTGGGTCTCGTTCATGTAAGTGTTGCACAATCTGCAACTTACAGGGATGGAAGTCTAATTCGTGCAGTATTCTTTGTAAGCTTCGTTGCTTAATCTCTAGCGAAGATGCATGCTGTCGAACGGAGCGGCGAAGACTTCTCTCGATTGCAGCTCTAGCAGCTGCAATGTTCTCTGGGGTACGTACCGTTGGAATGCCACCTGGAGGTTTCCTTTTCAAGGCAGATCCTGTTTCTTCAAAATTACGCACCCACGTTGTAATCGCATGCGCAGATGTGACACGTCCAAGACGTTCAAGCTGGTAATGCTGTCGAAACGTTCTCTGCGCGGCAGTCGCACTATCACCATTTTTGTAAAACGCTCTCACAGCTACTGCACGTTCCGCACCAGTCCAATTCTCCATGATTACTAAATGGCAATGCGTTCACATCAATTCTGCAAAGTTTCGAACATCTGCCGGCGCTACAGTGCTGCCAACTGTAACGTTCAAAATTTCCCGTTCCCCTGCGCCACCCTGTACTTACGCTCTCATTTGCAGGGACGACAGTTTAGCATAGCCATCAGCTACGTAATTTGCTACGACCTAGCAAGGCGCCATATTCAGTAATTAGAATGAATTCTGAACAGAGAATATTGTGAATCATGTAACGTCAAGAGCGGCGTTCATCATTAATGGATTAAAGTTAAGTATCAAAGTAATTACGTCCGCTTTCTGAATTCTAATTCCTTGTCATGTTCCAGATTTCACGTCAGTATAGTCTTTCCCTCCTCACGCCAGCCTGCGTGAGCTAAAACGCATGCATTTCGGCCTCCTCTAGTAACACGATGTTGGCTCTTCTGCCAACACAACAAAATCAACATTGGATGTATTCCATTTTCTGTCTTCTTTTTCACTCTAAGACAAGTAACTGAGAAGGCGTTGGAATTCAGTGTAGATGTCCACATATTATTCGTAGATTTTAAGGGCGGTAGGACGTCAAACGTGTCGACTTGGGGCAGGAGAGGCACCACAGGACATTTTAATGTCCACTGTCTATACTTTTACAAATAAATCCATAAAACTTTGTCGGCATGACCAGGAAGGATTCAGGATTCACACTCATAGCAGTGGAAATGCAAAAACATAACAAAATAATTTTTTTTTCGATATGAAATTTCATCATTTTTTCACTTACTGTTGGCTGCATTTGTTGCTATAGGTACATTTTTCTTCACAAGTAAGAGAGATTCTTTTATGAATTTTGCACAGCATACAAACCATACTTACAGGTGTATGAAACTTTAGATTTTTCCAAATCTATTAAAAACTGTGGTAAAAATTGAGATAATTAACTACAAAATTTGATTTTTTTCTAAGCATACGGTTTAGAACGTAACAGCTCATTCATTTTTTAATAAATTAAATAGATTCTAGAGTTTCAGACACCTGTAATTATGGTTTGTATGCTGCGCAAAATTCATCGAACAGTCTCTCTTACTTATGAAGAAAAGTGTACCTATAGCAACAAATGCAGCCAATAGTAAGCAAAAAAAATGATGAAATTTCACATGTAAAAATAATTATTTTGTTATATTTTTGAACTTCCGCTGCTACGGGTGTGAATCCTGAATCTTTCCTGGTCATGCTGACAAAGTTTTATGAATTTACTTGCAAAAGTATAGACAGTGGAAATTAAAATGTCCTGTGGTGCCTCTCCTGCTCCAAGTCAGCCCGTTTGAAGTCCTACCCCCCTTAAAAGGGCTGATAGCATACACCGCCAGACACTCCTAAATATAATGAAATAATTTAAAATACCTTCAAAATTAATCAGATTAGTTAAAATGTGTATAGATAAAACTTTATGTCGCATAAAGACACCGGTAGGACAAACTGAAGATTTTGAGGTGTACACTGGACTGAGATAAGGGGATGCAATTTCACCTATTTTATTTAACCTTGTCCTAGATAAGATCGATATAGAATTTTCTAAAACCAGTCCACAAGGGATCCAGCTATAGGATGTGAACATTCCAAGACTTGCCTATGCAGATGATGTAGCACTAATAAGTAGTTCCAAAAGAGAATTAATCATAATGATGCAAAATCACTACAAAATTCCTGAGAAAACAGGATTACATGTTAATGAAGAAGAGACAGAATACCTGCCCATAAGTAAGAAAACCAGAAAAGATGCACCTCTGACTGTAGATGGACTCAATTTCAAGACTGTTGACCACTTCAAGTACCTAGGAAGTCTTTTTGGTAATAACAACAAAACAGATATAGAAATAGGGCCCGTTTATCAAAAGCAAACAGGACACTTTTTAGTTTCAACGAAATTCGAAGAAAAGAATCACTTAGCAGTAACTTCAATATCCGCTTATATCAATCGACCATTATACCTGTGATGTTATATGGATGTGGAAATTTATTATTTAGAAAGAAAGATGAAGAAAAACTGTTAATATTCGAAAGAAAAGTAGTAAGGAAAATGTTTTGACCTGTATACGACGAAAACAACATGGAATGGAGAATAAGAAGAAATGAAGAATTAAGAGGGCTGTACAAACACCGTAACATCGCCGAAGTGCTCAAGAGGAGAAGGTCGAATTGGGCAGGCCGTACAGCAAGAGTGAGAGAGAATAGACTACCTAGAATGGCATTCAGCAGAACAATAGATGGAACGCGAGGAAGAGGGAGACCCAGAATCAGATGGCGGTATAACATTCGGGAGGACACAACTAGGTTGAACAGCAACAGCAACTGGACAAACAGCACATTGGACAGGCAAAAGTGGAAGAGGCTCATAGAGCAGGCGTCCGGTCGATAAGGCCCTTGCCACATGTAAAGTAAAGTAAAGTATTCTTCTACAGTTTTTACCCTCTTCAGCTCCCTCTAGCACCATGGAAGTTATTCCTCGATATCTTAACGTACGTTCTATTCTATTCCTTCTTCTTATCACTGTTTCCCATATATTACTTTCCTCGCCGATTCTGCGGAGAACCTCCCCATTCCTTACCTTATCAGTCCACTTTATTTTCAAAATTCTTCTGTAGCACGACATCTCAAACGCTTCAACTCTCTTCTGTTCCGGTTTTTCCACAATCCATACAATGCTGTGCTCCAACCGTACGTTCTCAAAAATTTCGCCTCAAATTTTGGTTTGATATTAGTACACTTCTTTCGCCATGAATGCCCAATTTTGCCAGTCCTAATCTACATCTTATGTCCTCCTTGCTCCGTCCATCACGAGTTATTTTATGGAAGTTGACTCTTACAGTGAAGGCAACTGCAACCAGCCACTTTTTACAATGCTATTTGTCTATTTAAATAGCGCCGTTACCGGTTTCGAACCGAAAGGTTCATCTTAAGACGGATGGTTCACGTTAAGATACATTTTACACTAGCTTTCACTTTTTGTTTTCACAAATGTTAAAATTCCCTTGGAGTGGTGGTGTCCTAGAACCAAAACAAGATGTGACACGATCTCTTTTTAACTGTAATTGTGCCTTACAACGATTTTAGATGATATAAATAAATTATTCTAGTGGAGATGTTTCGGTTACTTACGAAAGTGACCAAAACATCTCCACTAGAATAATTTCTTCACATTATCCAAAATCGTTGTGAGGCACAATTACAGTTAAAAAGAGCTCTTCTTACATCTTGTTTTAGTTGTAGGGCCCCACCACCCCAAGGAAATTTCATCATTTGGGAAAACAAAAAGAGAAAGCTAATGTAAAATGAATCTTAACGTGAACTAGCCGCCTGAAGATGAACCTTTCGGTTCGAAACCGGTAACGACGCTTATTTAATTTAATAAATAGCATTTATAAAGTGACTGGTTGCTGTTGTCTTCTCTGTAAGAGTCAACCTGTATTTTGTACATAGCCACGGGTTCAGAATGTCAGTTTTAGACAAAATAGCAACAAGCCATTTCGCTGTCTGCATACCAGAATTCCTTAACTTGGTCTACTTCATCATCACCAATTCTGGTATTAACTTTCTCACTGATCTCATTCCTTCTGCCCCTCATTTCTTTCGGCTTTCTTTTTACTCGAAATTTATATTCTCTACTCATCAGACTGTTCATTCAGTTCAACACCTCTCCTAATTCTTCCTCATTTTCACTAAGGTTAGCGATGTCGTCAGCGAATCTTATCACCGATATCATTTCACTTGAATTTGAATCCCACTCTATCATCTTACCTCTATTTCCGTCATTGCTTCTTGATTGCACAAAATGAACAGTATGGGGGGAAGAATATAACCCCTGTGTTACACTTTTCTTATTACGAGCACGACGCTCTTAGCTTTCCAGTCTTACTTTTCTTGTGCATATTGTATATTCCCCGTCTTTTCACGTAGCTTAAGCCTATTATTCTCTGAACTTCAATCTTCTTGTACAATTTGCATTGTCGAACGGTTTCTTCAAGTCTACAGATCCCATGAACGTGTCTCGGCTTTCCTTTAGTCTTGCTTCCATTGTCAACCGCAACGTCAGCTCTTCTTCCCTGGTGCCATTACCTTTCTGAAAGCCAAACCTATCGTCATCTAACAGCTCCTCAAATTTCTTTACCCCTCTTCTGTGTATTAGTCTTTTCATAAGCATAGCAAAATGTAATTTATTAAGTTTATTTTATAGTAGAACACGTACTGGTTGACAAAGAAAAGTGAAGCACTCAGAATGGGAAAAACATTAAATGAAGCTTCATAGGTAGAGGAGGAATGTGATGTTATTGCACTGATTGCAAAATTGAGTCAGATTTACAAAGAACTTGGAAATATGAGCCAACCTTGTCAGTATGACGGTGCACAGCAGCTAGCCTGGGTGCACGCAATAAATCGGTTGGGAAGGGTGTCGTAAATTTGTGGCATTCTTTCCCGAAGCAAGTTGACCACAAGCATTGTAAGTGTTTCTTTATATCTTAGATACTCGCTCATCCCAGGAATCCGCTACACAAATGTAGCATATTCGGAAAATATAGGCGGAAACAACCGGTTCTCTTTGATTACACGATTGTCGAATAATCACCGGAAGCAGTCACACGAATTAATTATTTAGGAGTACGCGTATGGAGAGGCATAAAGTGTAGCGACTACATAAAACTAATATTAGGAAAGGTAGATGCCAGACTGAGATTCATTGGTAGCATCCACAGAAGGAAGTAGCCATCAAAGCACTCGTTCGAGCATTCGACCTAGACCTACGAATTTTTCGTGGGTGTGGGACACATACCGGACAGGAATGACACCGGAAGTGCGAAGATTAAAGAGGTCAGAGCGTTTCGTCATATGTTCATTTAGTAATTCCAAAAACGTTCTCAATATGCTCATCCAACTCCAGTCGTAGAGGCTACGAGAGAGACAGTGTCACGAGCGTAGCTTGCTAGAAGAATGAACAAATATATCGCTTCGTCTGACGTACATCTCTGGCAGAGAACATCATGCTAAAATGAGAGAGATATAAGCACCCACTGTGGCTTGGCAACAATAATTGTTCCTGCACATGATTCGCGGCTGGTACAAGAGTATTTGGAAGTCACAGGAGTGCGAAAAGCACCCTCTAGCACACACTATAAGATGGCTTGCGGAAACGGGCTGTGAATATGGCAGATAGATGAAAGATATTTCTGCAGCAACAGGTTGTTTCAAAATGGTTAAATGGCCGCAGAAACGCTGAAATTTCTGTGCCCGGTGCAGGAAATAATTATCGTGACAGGTAGCTGCAGCAGTGAGGGAGAAAATAACTGTTTTTAAAGCGCGAGGCACCGGTCAAGCTAAGGGTTGCTGCCCCTCGGGTGTGGCCACTGTGCGTGGGAGGAATTTTTCAGATGGCGAACAGCAGACCACATGATAAGCGGCGGCACCTGGCGGCAGTAACGCCTCCGTGGGGAGGTATAAAGCACGCCCGGGCGGCGGCCTGTACTTATAAAACGGCGCACGGGTCTTTTCCTGAAGAGGTTAGCGCAAGACAGGCGCCGAAACGTTTTTCTTGCCGCTCGGAGCGTAGCGGCGAGAAATAAGAGGAACTGGGGAAGAGTGCTGGTGTGTATGTGTTCAGTGGGGAGGGGGTGGAAAGTGGAGCTGAGGGGTGAAGGGCAAGGCACCGTTGTGGACTGTGGCAACAGGGAAAAGGGATTGGGGTTCGGGGAGACCAGGATTCGAGAATTTACGAAGGCAGTAAATCGTGTTGCCAACAACAGTGCATGCTGTCACCACAATCGCTCTTGCTGCCATTGTGTGGGCGGCGTAAAAATAGGAAGAGGAAGTGAAAAGCACAGAGATGCTGGACGAGATCTGCGGGGAAAGGGAGAGGGGGGCGTAGAGGAAAAACGGCAGCAACGATAATCGAGTTATCCCTACTGTTTATTATCTTCAGTTTGCTTCCATGTAAGGCTACACTCCAAACAAATACTTTCAGAAAAGGCTTCTTAACGCTTATATTGATTTAGTATGTTAATGTATTACTCTTTTTGAGGACGATCTTACTGATACTAGGTGTTGATGTTGTTTTTTATCTGTAGCTCAGTGCAAAAATGCCAGAGTAGAATACAAAGTTCTGGATTCGATCCCTCGCCAATTTTAAAATTTTCTTTCTGTCAGTATTTCTTAATCATAAAGCTGCTGAGTTGCAACGTTGCTCGGAATCCACGTTAAATTCCAGGTCCGCTTACAACACGCTGTGTAAGACAGTTCAAAGGTCGGGGAAAGACAATGGCATACCAGTTCAAATAGCGTTATACATAGTAAAGCACTGCAGTCTCCACACTAACATTCGGATTGATAGCAGCTTTACTTTAATATTATCTGTACCTATGTTCATTGTTTCCCTGCACAAACAGTAAAACTTGACTATTGCCTTCAGCATCTCACTTCCTAATCTCGTTTTCTTTTCACGACATGACTTGATTCGGCTTTACACCAGTACCCTTGTCTTATTTATATTCATACTCAACTTCTTTTCAAGACTATCAAGTCTTTTCGAACTGATTTTCCAATTTCTTTGCCATCTGTGACTCATTACAATGTCATCAGCAAATTTGAACATTTTTCATTCTTCTCCTTCAAGTTTAATTTTCGTTCAGAATTTCTCTATGGATTCCTTTCTTGGTTAGCCTACTCTGTGTGCAGACTGAATAGCGCAGGAAATTGGCTACAACCCTGTCAGACAACTTCCTTTATTACAACCTTCCTTTCATGTCCTTTGACTCTTAGAAATGCCGTCATGTTTCTGTACACCTTCTTGATAACCTCCCGATCCTTGTATTTCATCTCCGATAATTTCAGTGCTGTCAAGTCTATATTATGGGCGACATCATCAAAAGTTTACCTCTAAATTTTTTATGCTAAAAGCAGAGGTTTATCTTTACCAGTCTATACTCAAAGAAAATTCTATAGCAATTCCCATTCTTGAAAGGACAGGAGATGTGTTTAAATGATACGAATAACCTGAAAGACCGAGCACTACAATTCAGCCAAATGATAGTTGGTTTCATAATTTGCTTTGGATTAGCCATCGTATTAAGGGGCCTAAATGTAAATCATGTGGAAAAATTATGTTAATGATGCAAAAGTCATAACTGCGCCCAAAATCAGTATCTAACTGCAACAATAATATTGGTTCAAATTGACAGAAAGTAAACAGGGCATATTTTTCTCATCACTTTACTCAGTATAACAAACCAATGGTCACTAAATTGGAAAATTATACGTTCTTCCGTTAATATGTAGGCACTCTGAGTGATAGAACTAATAGTTGTAATAGCTTTAACCAGCAGTATATGCAATACACCTAACTTAGAACAAATTTCCTACACGTCAGTCTAAGATGAGTACAAAAGAAAGGAGTCTGTTTTACAGTCGAATCATATTTCTTCTTAAATAACGTCCGCTAGTCGCTTATGTAGTACCTCTTGTTCCATGATGCTTGTTCTGCACCTTCACCATCTACAGTAGTCTATTGCATTCTCTGTTAACACAGAATACGATGTTGCATCGTGGCTCAGACTTTCTTTGCAATAGACGTGGAACAGATTTTTACAAAGTTTTTAATAAAACAGTTTTTATCCACCTGTCATCTTTCTGCCATCATTTAGTAACTGTTTAAGATTCATAATCTTGTCTTTTATATTTTAAATTGGTACCTCAAAGGGAAATAAACAACATCTGTAACAGGATCAGGTAAGTTGCCCACTTGAATTTTGTTGGTTGTTATTAAAAGTTAGTCCTGAATATTTTTCTTTGGCATTTGACTTGGCACATTTATACTACATTGTTGGACTGACTTACTTCTAAGATACATCTATCACAGTATTAAAATTTCCAAATATGTGTTTCTGTGACACATGCACCATCGAACTTCTACTCGAATTACTTCTCAGCATACATAGAAGAAGTTGATGAAAAATGTTCCTTAAAATAAGAAAGAGTTCGTAACGAATTCTGAATTTATTAAGCTTTATGTTCAGAAATAATGTCCCTACACTGCCTGAGGTTCTTTTACACCACACTGACACAAGAGCTCACAGTTCCATTAGACTTAACCATTGCTTTCAAATTTGATACAGTCACAATAAAAAAATTGAGGCTTCTCTCAGTAAATACGAAAGTAATTTTAAACCTAACATATTATACTTCAGTGTCTGACTGTGCAAAGTACTCTCGCCCACCACCTGATCGGTACACTCACCCAGGTTCGACTCTATAGACTACCCTCACTACTGACTGACTGAACATTCCATATTGTTCCCTAAGTACACAACTGAGGTTAATCAAGAAATATTAATTTCTCTATAGAATTTGCTAACTTTGTTGCACGTGATCACACACATTATGCACACATGTGACCTGGTATGCAGGCTTAACTCAGAGCAGACTAACTCATTCCCTGCAAGCCAAATGATGATGTACTACCACACGTAACTCAGTTGGTGGGGCATCCCTGCGCCATCTGTGCTCCTCTATCCAGACAGAGATAATTAAGGGTAGATTGCATAAAAGGAACATATGCCGATATTTGAAGTCTTAGAACCATTAGATAATTAGTTACAAATTACATAAATCATTTCAACGATTCTTTTACTGAAATGATGTGGAATGAGTCAGATTACAGGATATGTTTACAGTTAACATTAACGAACACATAGTTCCTAGTCCTATTCATGCAGTTATACACAAAAACGAGTTTTTTTTTTATTTTCAGGCTACCCGTTTTGAAACATATTAGTCCATGGAACAGAAGGAGATGTCCAGAAGAAGTAATTACAGGTTAGATCTACAACTGAAACTGTTTTCCTCCCTGTCAGGCATCTTATGTTATTGGGCAAATGATCAAAAATTTTTTTTGTTGCATATTGAACTGCTTTCTGAACCAATGACAGGTTTAATACTGTGTAATAAAGTCCATTTTTAGGATTCTGTATCTCACTCGCTAAAAACGGAAGTCTTATAGTATTACTTTTTATTAGTGTGTCTCTGTGTCCGTCTTTTAAGACCCTTGTTTCAGGAATGGATAGACAAATTAAGTAGTAATTTATGTAACCCTTTAAGATCTATGGTTTCTCGATGGTGCAATAAACATCATCTTCTAAGTCTATGCAATCAAAAGATATGGCCATTTATGTCACGTATTTTGATATTCGCAAACTCACTCATTAAAACCTAGAGGGTAATTCCCATTGACTTAGAACCATTAAAATTTGCAGGAAGTTATGTTTCACAGTACAAGTGAAGGAAAACTATCAGAAAATTGTGATATGTAATTATAGCAATCAAAAAATTATTTTTCTGTCCTCGTTATACGACTTCAAACTTAAAATTAGAACATTCTTGAAAGTCTCAGAATTCGCAGGACCGACACATTGCAGTATCAATGCCGATAACAGGCAAAAATCGTCGAGATTTTAAATTTACATGATAGATGAAGTGTTTGTCTAGGTAATTTAGTTTGTACAGAACCCTCAGTGCAAGAATTACTCTAGCACCAGGCCAATTTTTTCCTCCAGTGTCGTAGTTGTGGACATTATTTCCTCTTTAAATTGTCATAGAATATTTATGACGAATTTCACTATCAAAAATTTACGTACTGCGATGGCAGTGTTAAAATGCCTAACTCCTTGAAGAGTTTAGCGCGATCCAAATGTCTTGCTGGCGGCCCACAATAACGGGAGTTAAGTGTGTCTGTGGCGGGGGAAGAGGTGGGGAAGGGCAGTGGAAAATAGGGCTGAGGGGTTTGGGAAAGGGGATTAAGAAGTGGAAATGGAAGCAGTATTGTGGCTTGTAGCAGCGGAGCATAGGGATTACGGTTACGGGAGAGACCAAGAACCGAGAATTTACGAAGGCAGTAAATCGTATTGCCAACAACAGTGTGTGCTGTCGCCGCAATCGATCCTCGCTGCAGTTGTGTAGGCGGTGTAAAAATAAAAAGAGGAAGTGAAAGGCAAGGAGAGGGCGAGAGAGACTTGGTGAGGGTGAGGCGAACGTGGAGGGGGAGTGAAAGAAAAAAGACGGCTGAGTGTGGGATGTACGGTTGCGCGCTGGCGTCTCTTTGTTCAGATTGCGGCTCATGTAGGGTGCATTCGCCGCTCCGTCGGCTGCGAGGGATCTCTCAAACTCTCGGGTGTCCTGAAGCGGCCCACGCATATTGCTCGTGCGGGGCGCGGGAGGTGCACTCACGTTGCTGACTTTCCGACGACCAACCAGATTCTTTTTGCGAAACGCTGAGGACAAGCAGCAATGAGAGGACTCAAAGGGATATCTCGCCTTGATGCCGGATTTTTCTGTAGCGACGAGTCTGACCCCTTTGCTTTTCACTCTTGAGTGAAAAAGGGAGAATCGGTATGTACCAAGCGAACATTCTAGTCTTACACCGTCCTTATTCAGCTCCAAACTGAGAAGCAGTACTCAAGCGTCCTAAACTTCTTGATGATTCTTCTGTCGAATCAGTGCGGCATCTGCTTTCCTTACTATTAGGTTTTTCCACTTCAAAGCATTCCCTACGCATACTCTTCACAGAAAAACCTCGTATATATTGCAGGAGGAAACTTGGAACCAGTATTGATCCAGCTATTTTCGTAGCAAAGAGAAGACACTGATTTCTTAAGCACAGAACAGCGGTCCCCCCCCCCCTCCCCCCTCCAACCGTTTTCTTTTCTCTGTACGATTCGTGAATGTTCCGTCGACGAACGACTGTCGATAAACCCTCGATATGAACTCTCTAATCTCTCGACTTTCTTTCATTTCGAGAGATGTGTGGAGCAGAAAGTAATACGCTGCCCAACTCCTCTTACAATATTCTCTCCCGAAATTTTAGCAGCAAAATCTTCCGTGATACGTAACGACTCTCTTCTAGCGCCCGCTACCAGAGTTTATTGAGCGTCACTGCCGTGCTATCGCGCCGACCAAGTGATCCCGTGACGAAATGCGACGCGCTTTGTTGGCCCCTTTCTATGTCACATATTAATGAAATCTGATATTGGTCCCAGAATCAAGACCAGTGCTTGCGAATCAGTCCAACACATGTTTTGTGGCCACTTCTTTCGTTGGGGAATTATATTTTCTGTAGGTTCTCCTAAAGCATCTCAGCTGTTCATACAACGAGCATTTTGAGATCACTTGACTTTATGTCCCCACGCATGACTACCCCTATGTATTTTACCTTTGTTGCTGTTTCTAACCCTCTGTTCTTCACTGTTATTGTATTTTGCTGCCTATCTACGGATTGCAGCATCATCTGCGAACAGTCCTCAAGGAACTTTCAACGCTATGCACTCGATAATTTATGCATAACTTAACGCCCCTGTAGCACTCCCTTTGGGTACTCACGAAATTACCTTGGCATGTTATATGTAAATTGAAAGGAGGGGGGGGGGGGAGGGAGGGAGAGAGGAAAGGAATGGGAAAGTGTCACCTTTAGCGGGTCATTGGGTGGAATCAGTGGTTTCAAGTGAAAATGTGTGCCGTACTGGATTGGAACCAGGGTCTCCTGTTTGCTAAGCAGGTTCATTAACCACTGAGCCACCCATACACAGTGTTTCTCACAGATGTGGATACCGCGTGGTGTCTGTTCATTTGGATATGTCTGAAAGAACAGACACCATTAGTTCATCTGTTGGCTTCGCCCCGTCAAGAAGAACAAATTGAGGTCTGTTATTTATTTTTTTATTTATTTTCACGTCAAGTTTCGTAGGACCAAATTGAGGAGCAAATCTCCATGGTCATGGAACGTGTCACTGCACGAAATTACAACTTAAAAGTAATAACAGACAAAAATAAATATTCATGAACCTGAAAAATACCAGTCCATAAGTTTAGATAAATGCTATCAGCAATACAATAAGAATCAGCTTAATTTTTCAAGGAACTCCTCGACAGAATAGAAGGAGTGACTCATGAGGAAACTCTTCAGTTTTGATTTCAAAGCGCGTGGATTATTGCTAAGATTTTAGATTTCGAGTGGCAGCTTATTGAAAATGGAGATAGCAGTATACTGCACACCTTTTTGCACAAGAGTTAAGGAAGTCTGATCCAAATGTAGGTTTGATTTCTGCCGAGTATTAACCGAGTGAAAGCTGCTTATTCTTGGAAATAAGCTAATATTGGTAACAAGAAACGACAATAAGGAATATACATATTGAGAGGCCAATGTCAAATTACCCAGACTCGTGAACAGGGGCCGACAAGAGGTTCGTGAACTTACTGCACTTATTGCCCGAACCGCCCGTTTCTGTGCCAAAAATATCGTTTTAGAATGGGAAGACTTATCTCAAAATATAATACCATACCACATAAGCGCATGAAAATAAGCGAAGTACACTAATTTTCGTGTCGAACGATCACTCACTTCTGATACCGTTCGAATAGTAAAAATGGCAGTATTAAGTCTTTGAACAAGATCCTGAACGTGGGCTTTCCACGACAGCTTACTGAACACCTAGAAATTTGAATTGTTCAGGTTCACTAATCACATGCCCGTTCTGATAAATTAAAACGTCAGGTTTTGCTGAATTGTGTGTTAGAAACTGTAAAAACTGAGTCATACTGTGATTTAGCGTTAGTTTATTTTCTATAAGCCATGAACTTAGATCATGTACTGCACTATTTGAAACCGAGAGAATGTTACACACAACATCCTTTACTACCAAGCTAGTGTCGTTAGCAAACAGAAATATTCTAGAGTTATCCATAATACTAGAGGGCATATCATTGTGTCTGTTAGGAATCCTAAATCCAATCACAAAACTGGTCCGATACAAGAAAAGTTCGTATTTTGTTCACTGAACAACAGTGATGACCTGAACTTCATACCTTCCGGAAGTAGCCCAGTTTGTCACCTGGTATATCCTTTCGTCACAGACACAGAAAAAATTTTCGTTGCTACAAGCAATTACTATTAAAATTGACGAAGCAACCACAGTTAAAAAACCAATTAACTTTGACACTCGAAAATGCAGAAAAAACTGCAAGTGATACCGACTGCAGGAGTGTCGCAGTTGATAACGCTCAGCGGTAAGACATTCCACTTGTATTCTTGAGTACGGCGGTTCCAAAACCTGCTCAGCCTTTTTCTCGTGACTTTTACGTGATTTCTTTAAATGGTGCGATGGTTTCATTTCAAGTGTGCGGCTGATTTCTTTTTCCCAATCCGCACGTGTTTCGTCACGGTATTCTTCAGTAAACGCGAGAGTATTATTGAGATACTCAACTAACTCAGTAGCAGGTGCCACCAGAGAGGCGTTGTGCATCACAGAGAGATAAGACGAGAAATAAATCTACGTTTGCAGTTAAACGATGACAGTATTTATTTATTGTATTTTATTGGCATTGCAGTATCTTGCACTGCGAGTAAAAGGACATGCAGCAGGAGGCCGAAAATACCGAACGTGGTCTCCCGGTCATTAAAGCCATACCCGCACTTTATTTTATAGATGTGAGAGCGAGGTCGCAACTAACAGCTAGTGGATAATAAAGGCCATCTTGTATTCTAGTGCCGTAGTTGCGGACATCACTGTTCTTCTCAAATCGCGATGGATAATTTATGACGAATTTTGTTAGCGAATTTATGTATTTTGATGGTTCAGTTAAAATGTCTAACTCCTTCAAGAGGTATCTACATGACGACTACGGGTGGAGACCACATATTATCCTCACTGCTCCGTTTTGTGCAATACTTTCCTTGTATGTGGTAAGTTAAAGGCGCTACAGTCTGGAACCGCACGACCGCTACGGTCGCAGGTTCGAATCCTGCCTCGGGCATGGATGTGTGTGATGTCCTTAGGTTAGTTAGGTTTAAGTAGTTCTAAGTTCTAGGGGACTCATGACCACAGCAGTTGAGTCCCATAGCGCTCAGAGCCATTTGAACCATTTTTGTGGTAAGTTAGCTTGCAAAATTATTCCGTAAGACATTATTGAACGGAAATATGAAAAATATGTCAGAAGGTTGATTCGCGTGTTTCCAAGATTAGCAATCATACGAAGAGCAGGAGTACCTGAACTTAGCTGTTTGAAAGCCCAGTAATATGCTTGTTCCAGTTGTGGTTCGCATCAGCAAAACTTTGAAGCACCTTTTGCCATTCACTGACTAATGTTCACATGCTATATCAATCGTTAGTTTGACTCTGTTTGTTTTACAGAACTGAATATAGTGTGCTTTGTCAAAATTTATGGAGCGTCCATTTTCACAGAACTGCTTAATAATTCTTTGAGAAACATCGGTAACAATCTTTTCTGTTAGATTCTCTACAATGGGATTTATTATAACACCAGTATCGTCCGCAAAAACTACCATTTCTGTTTGCTCTATGTTAAGGGCATTCAGTTATATAACGAATGGTAGTGGACCCAAAATTGAACATTCTGAGACTCTGTTTTTATTTTCTCCCCATGACTGAAATTATCTACCCTATCAACATTGTACAGCCTAACTTTTTGCACTTACTTTCTTAAGTATGATTCGAACAATTTGTGTGTAAAGCCAACAAATCCATAAAACTTGAGTTTTCCAAAGAGAAATACATGATCTTCACTATCAGAGGCCTTGGAAAGGTAACAAGACATACCAACTGGCGATATTTTGTAATGTATCCACATGGTCTGATACTCCGGTACCCTTAGCCCCACGATGCGTATCACGACCCCTAAGATCAACAGATGCTTTATCCGGTGCCATGTGTCATTTTTCTGATTTTATTTCAGTTTTTACACAAACGTCTTCTGAACGTCCAGATATACTTGAGAATAACTCATCTTCTGCTACAGTTAATACCTGTTTATCTGAGACTTTACAACAGCTTTCACTATTTTATGTTGTCCAGTAACCACTTTCTCTAGCTCAGCAGAAACTATTAATAGGCTTTGATTTTTGTTAGGTCTTGCTTCTGTTATCAAGCGGAACGTCAGAAATGTTTCTCTGGTGCCCTTACCTTTGCCGTTCTGATCGTCATCTAACGGGTCCTCCCACCTACATCTCGCGAAAAGAACACGACGAGAAAATCAGAGCTCTTACCGAGGTTTACCGATAGCCAATCTTCTCACGTAGCATTCTCGGAAGGAGAAGGGAAGAAAGGGCGACACGGATACTTGTGGCTTCTTTAGGAGTGTGGACGTAGATGTGGCACTACAGACCTCGCCACGCACAGTGTACACGCACTGTCTTGTGTGAAATAATTTCTCGTTTCAGCGACAGCGTCGGCCAACTCACGCGATGAAGTCGCACCGCTTTTGTCCCTATTCTGCATAACGGCTTTGTTAGTCGAGTGGCGTTAATGGGGAAAAAGCCACTCCGTACAGCGTGCTTTTGAACCGGTTCTCGTTAACAAAAAAGGCTTCGCCCGCGGGGGAGAGGGGGAGACGTGGGAGGCGGAAGAAAGGCGCCGACACTTGCCTCCTGAATGCAGCGCTGAAGAACGGCCTGCGGCGGCGTCACAAAGCCGTGGCAGTAACACAGTTCAGACCCGTAAACACTGCCAGCGCCCTCGTGACGTCATGCGTTAGCCCCTGCAGCGCCGCTACCCGCAACGCGCACTACTGTACAGGCGTTTATTCCCGAAGCATGGCTTTACTGTATTTCGCTAGCGTGGCTTTCACAGTTGTGAAGGGGTCCTTATTGGCTGGTCGTTTTCGATTTTATCCATGCTTACAGGATTTGAAGCTCAGTATCTGAACATCTATTTCCTAAATCAGTACGTCACAATCCTAGATAAATGTCAAAAAAGTCTCCACTGAAAGTTACAAGGTTTCCAAGTGCTGAACAATACAGAACTTCCTGGTTTGAATCTGGCTACTAAGAACTTTTATTTAAATTTCATATTATTAACAAATTGAAATTTCAATTAACAAACATATAATTATTTAATAAAAACAATAAAGTTTCGTTTTCAATTATTAGTCCATGAAAATAAATTAAAATTTGGTACAGGCATGTGAAAAGCATTCCTGTCAATCGGAGAATAATAAATACATCAACAATACTGTCCAGCCTCCAGAAGCAAACCGGTATTTTATTTCCTATTTGTACTAAATTTTAATTTATTGAGAATATTTCCATGCAAATAGTAATTAACTGAAAGAAGTTTTTACTAATAAATTATGATTCAGTGTCTGTCATGCGTAAATTCCATTTGTTAATAAATGTTAGAACTGTGATTCTTCAATTTCTCCAGGCGTATTATATGACGAAATAAATCTCGGGTGAACAGCCTGGTATTACTGGTAATGTGTCATCAAAGAAGCCATAGGGATCAGAGCAAGGGAGCCACAACTAAATCGTGACAGCGGTTAAATCCTTAGCAAGGCGTGGAATCACGCAATCACCCGGATTAAGAAGAAAAAGGTTATTTCCCAGAGTATACCGACTTCGGGGGAGGAGGTGAGAATAACGAGAGCGGTGCCGGCAGACCCTCCTGAACGAGAAGACCTAGGACTCAGCGCCCAGACGGTGGGAGAACGGATGCTGTACCTGGACTGCGCACGGGGCGCGGACCACACCGACTCATAGGAAGCACCTGAGGGAGTAGCGGGAGGGGGATTGTCCTATATATACATGGCACCGGCCCACCGCAGGTCAGTACATCAGCGCACCTGATGATGGCAACGTGGTCGATTGCCGAAATATTGTGCCCTATGCACGCACATACCAGGCTGTTCACCCGAGATTTATTTCGTCAATACTACAATTAAATAAAAGTAAATATAGAACTTGTCAACTACATTCGAACCAATGGCTAAACATTTATGCTACGCGTCGAGCTCCCTACAGCTTCGGTAATAAGCGAGGTATACTTTGTAATTAAAAGTGGTCGGAAATCTTCTAATTTTCAAAGTCGATTTTTTTTTGTTTCTTTGCGAATTGTGTCGTGCTGCTTTAGGAAACTGGTACCTGGGCATTTCTAACGCTGCAACTACGACGGAGATAAAAGATAGTCAATGCGTGTGGTCCGCTTCATAGACTCAGGTATTAGAAAATGCAAAGATGAAACCGAAATTCATGTGATTAATGTAGCTTTGAGATGAGACTATACGTCCTCTAGTGAAGAATTTCATAATACTAATGTCATTGATAACGGAATTACAAAGTCTTAAACGGTCCCAGAGGTTTTGCGAAGGACATTTTAGTTGAAGCACGTAATACATTTGCTTACTCTATGCTGCGGTGCTGAAACGCTTTATTGTAAACACGTGAAGCAGCACTGTAATATTTCTTTGTTTATCTGAGAATATATTTTCGGTGTAGCACAAGTAAACGCAACAGACCTGAAATAATGCACTGTGGTCGTAACTGTTGTATTTAAAAACTAGTAGCTCTTCAGCCAGTATGTGGAATGGGAAAAGATTTCTGCGTTATATGTGTCCCAAAATATCGGACTACCTTGAAACGTAATTGCTTAGAGCTACATATCTATTTGATACGAAGATTTAGCTATAGCATGCCCACAAAACTACAACGGTCAGAGTAAATTATTTTATGCCTGTTGAGTTATGAATGGCCTAGACCCGAAACATGGTCACAGATAAATTAATATTACGAAGCAGGAACTGGTGGTTACAACACGGTACATCGAAAAGCATTCAGAGTACGATGGGTAGCTGCTATTGACCTAAAGGTATATTAAGCCATAAAAATGATGAACAATATATTAAAAGCACTAATTACCTTAACGACATCAAACAAATGATTTGAATTACACACACATGAAATGCTGGCGATTGTGAAAAGTTAAGCATAGCTCGATTCCACATAACTCATTAGCGGCCAGCACCATTCACAAATGGAAAAACAGACAAAAAAGGACTACAGAAATGGCTACAAGTAATGACCACGTTGTCAATGCCGAATCGCGTCGGTGATTCTCCTTTGCTTATCAGTTACACGTTTTTCTATAGCTGTCCGTGCTATACCACTTTTATCGTGGGATTATAGCTGTAAATTACGTACTAATTCTGTCGGATATTTAGTGTACATTTCGGTAACCCGCTAGCTCACCTAATCATGGTCTATTAATAATTTTTTTAATAACACGGCTATTTATCATCAGAAATGCGACTTCCATAGAAATTTACGACTGAATAATATATTCGCGGATATTTTCGTTATAATGAGATATTTTTCTTTTTCTGTTATCTTCTAAATAGATTCTAGGTACGAAACGAACCGTTTGCCACTTGTAATTCAGCGTGAACCATGAACTTTAACAAGGTGGTGAGGGTTGCATGCCTCAGCGTTACAGAAATTCTTTACTGTAGGTGAATCCACAAGGGAGAGGTATCTATAGACAAGTAGCTAAATAGGGGTAGAAGCCTCTTTAACAGTTTTAGGAGCAACGGTTTGGGTAATTGACTGATCTGGATTTGCAAGACCTTGCTTTGCTGGTACTGCAAAGAACCGAAAGCGAGAGCAAACCACAGCCGTTATTTTTCCCTAGGGCATGCAGCTCTGCTGCACTGCTTAATGACGGTGGCATCTCCTTGGACAAAATGGTGAGTAAGTAAAATAGTCCCCCATTCGGAACTCTGAGCGGGTACTGATCATGATACTGTCGTCATCAGGAAGAAAATCCACCATTCTACGTGTTGGAATGTAGTATGTTAGATATCTTAATCGAGTAGGAAGGTTATAGAATTTAAGAAAGAAAATGGATAGGTTGAAGTTAGATGTTGTGAAAATTAGTGATAAGCGGCGGCAGGAAGAACAGGACTTTTGCTGAAGTGAGAACACAGTTTCAATACAGAATTAAATAGCGGTAATGTAGGAGTACGTCTCATAATGAAAAAGAAAATACGGATGCAGGGAAATTATTATGGCCAACACAGTGAACGCGTTATCGTAATCTAGACACCCACGACAGTAGTATAAGTTTATACGTGTAATAACACCACAGATGACGAGGAGATTGAAAGAATGAATTTAATTTTGAACTGGGATTGGAACTCGATAGTAGGATAAGACAGACAAGGAGAATACGAACTGGGATAAAGGAGTGAAAGAGGAATCCATGTGGTAGAACTCTGTGCAGAGCATAAATTAATTACTGCTAACACTTAGCTTTAGAATCGTGTAAGAAGACTGTGGAGATTTTGAAACACTGGCAGGTCTCCGATTGAAGATACGAGTATAATGGTAAGGCAGAAATTACCAAAACACGTTTTCAGTAAGACTTGTTCAGGGGCAGATGTGGATTTTGCCCATAAATTATTGGTTAAAAACTGCAAGTAACAACTTAATAAATTGCAAGAAAGGACTTTCGGATATGGGAACAGGAAAAATTGAAAGAACAAGACATAATTGACAGTTTCAAAGGGAGCATTACGCAACATTTGATAGAAACTGGGAAGGGACTGAGAGATGGATAGACAAGAACTAGTAAAAATCCTAGGAGAATACAGAAGGTATTGAATTTAACTGAGGAAAGGAGAAGATATAAAAATACAGGAAATGAAGCAGGCGAAAGGGAATAAGATCGTCTGAAAATTGAATTCGCCAAAAGGGTAAATTGGCTGAGCAGGAATAGCTAGAGGACAAGTATGAGGCTGCAGAACCACGTGTAACTAGGGTAAAGATGGATGCGTCCTACAGGAAGAGAAGCAGTCTACGCATATCAGACTAAAAGCCAGTACTAAACAAAGAAGGGAAAGCTGAAAGTTGTAATGACGATAAATAGGAGTTCTGCAAGGGAAATAAGCTTGAAAATTGTATTATAGACAGGGAAGAAAGAGTGGATGAAGATGAGATGAGAGATACGGTATTGCGAAGCGAATTTGACAGAGCACTTAAAGATCTAAGTCGAAACGAAGCCCCTGGAGTAGGCGACGTTTCCGCAGAATTACTGACATCTTTGGGAGAGCCAGCCATGAAAAAAGTATTCCACGTGGTGCATGTGATTTGTGAGATAGACGAAACACTTTTACACATAAAGAAGTATGTAATAACATTAATTCCAAAGAAGATAGGTGCTGACAACTGTAAGTAATACTGAACCGTCAATTTGATGAATCATGGTTGCTAAATACTAACACGAAATGTTTACAGAAGAATGTAAAAACTGGTTGAAGCGGACCTTGGAGAAGATCTCCAGAAGGTCTGCAACCTATTCAGTCGTTACATCGAAAAAAACCTAAAAGAAACCAAAGAAGAATTTGGAGAGGGAATTGAAGGTCAAGCTGAAGAAATAAAAATCTGAAAGTTTGCCGATGACACTGTAATTCTGTCAGACACATCAGGACTTGGAGTAGCAGTTGAACGGAATGGATGATGTCTAGGAAAGGGATTTCAGATGAGCACCAACAAAAGTAAAAAAAGGATAATGGAATGTGGTTGAATTAATTCAGGTGCTTTCAAGGAACTAGAGTAGGAAATGAGACGATAAAAGTAGTATATGAGTCTTTCTGTAAGACCGGAAAAATAACTAATGATGGGCAAAGTAGGGGGGACATAAAATGCAGACGTCCTATAGCAGAGAAAGCGTTCCCATTTGTCAAAATTTAAGTGTTAGGAAGTATAGTGTTTTCTGAAGGTGTTTTTCACGAGTGTATCAAAGTGAAATGCGAACGACAGGCAGTTCAGACAAGAAATTAATTAAAGCTTTTGAGATATGGTTTTATTAAACAATGCTAAAGGTTAGATCGGGAGATCAAGGACGCATTATGAGGAATGAAGGAATTATCAGGTTGGTGTTGGAGGGTAGTGTGAGGATTTTTACCCACTCCCAAGGAAAAATTGTTTTTGCGTATCGACAGATATAAGTGTTCCTTAATTAATCTGGACAAATACAGGGTGACAATTATTGAATCATATGAAAAAAAACGTAAATCAGTTACAGACTATGGCTGCACACACATTGTTCAAGATGTAAAAGTCACTACAAATATTCGGATTTAGGTTATGACGTGTTGGATATGCCTGTAATCATTGGCGATGATGTAGCGCAGAAGAATAGCAAAATTTTGCATGACCCGCTGAAGTGTCGGAACATCGATGTTGTCGGTGACCTCCTGAAAAGATGTTTTAAGCTCAGCTACTGTTTCGGGATTATTGCTGTACACCTTGTCTTCAATACAGCCGCACAAAGAGGAGTGGCATGTGTTCAGATCCGCAGAATATGGCGGCCGATCGAGGCCTATGCCAGTGGCCTCTGGGTACCTCAGAGCCAGAATACTGTCCCCAAAGTGCTCCTCCAGGCCATCAAACACTCTCCTGCTCGAAGGGATCGAGCTCCGTCTTGCATAAACTGCATCTTGTTGAAATTAGGGTCACTTTGGATAATGGGGATAAAATCATCTTCCGAAATCCTCACGTACCGTTCGGTAGTCACCATGCCATCAAGAAATACGGCATCTATTATTCCGTGATTGGACATTGCATACCACACAGTCAACCATTGTGGATGAAGAGTCATCTCGATCGCATTGTGCTGATTCTCAGTTCCCCAAATGCGACAGTTTTGTTTATCGACGAACTCATCCAAATAAAACAAATAAAACTGGGCTTCGTCGCTAAACCAATCTATGCATGAGCGTACTAATTCCTATCACGCCCCACGCCAAACCGTGTAGTTTGAACGTCCTAACGCAAATCGTTCCGAAGTTATGACGATCTTATTACATATAGTTCAATAATTGTCACCCTGTAAATAAGGAATATCCCTTTTTATCAAATTTAAAGAATTTCAATTTTATTGTAGTGACAATTGTAGCTATCACGAAGATCACTCTGATTTTCACTGTTGAAAATAACTCTTGTTAGCAACTGCGTCTTATAGAAGAGATCTTCAGTCGTTGCAACAATACATTTTTAGTAGGCATGAGATAAGCGTGTCTGCCTCCCAACAATAAGCAAACCTGCTAGCGCAGACCGTTATGATTTACTTTCTCCGTTCAAGCAATGTAGTGCAACTTCGCATAAGCGATAACGTACGATGTTACCACATTCACTTACAGTTTTTGTGTGTCATGTTCTATGTTAACTATTTATGTATAGTATCTTCTGAGATGGAGACTGCAGACTAGCCCACCATCTGTGTACACGAGCATGGAAGACCATAGAGCGTGTTAAGTAGACAGTTCACCTTTTTGCCGGATTGGATTGTAAAGGTCAGTGTCTGCTGCCGGTTGCTACGAATACGAAACTGTTTATCAGTTTTAATAAAGTAGCGTTTGACAGAGTTCGATTTCATCACTAGCGAGAAGCTGACGCGTACGTTGTATCGTCGACGTTGGATCGAATTGCACTATTAAGCTAATATAACTGAAAATCATTAAGAATGATTAAAGTAATTATGTCAAGACCTGGAGTTGTAAAAGATTAAACATTTTATTAATAATCAGAGGTCACATACACAAACGTGGTTGTGCGAATCTTTCAGAACAATAAAAAGAAAAGAAATTATACACTTGTTATTATTTTACAGATGTTAATAATTCCATTTAATGTAATATTCCCAGCTCTTGTCTCTTCTTCCATGGCCCAAATTACTTCATAATATCTTCCCCGCGTTTAATTGCTTTCCCTTAGCCGCAAGGATCGTTATTTACAATATTTCATGCTAATAAGGGTGGATGTTATGAGGAGACTCTTAAAATGCCAATGATTAGTGGAAAGCACCTCAGCTTTATGATTATACATTTATTGAGTTCCGACGGGTTTAGCTCCTTTGAACATCTTCAAGTTGCCTGCAGTTAAACCGAACAGTAATTTAGCCTAAAGGACCAGCATCTTTACGAATAACAACGAGTTGTGATGAAGACACGATATAAAAAGTATAGTTGTCGTGTGTAATGTTAAAGACCGCCGACCGCTTGGCTAAAGTATGATGAGGAGGAGCAGAATGCTGCGTACATTAAACTGCCTACGCAGGGCCGCTCCACGACAGAGGTAAACATGTAATCACTGTATTTGGGCTCTGTATAGCGTGAATTTAGTATAAGGTTCTGGTCAGTACGAGTCACCTATTTGATTCGTTAACATATGTAGCTTTATCCTAATTTCTTGTTTTGTTTTACAGCAGGCAACCTGAAGACGTCCAAAGAAACGAAACCAGTCGCAACACAATAAATGCAGAATATCACAGCTGAAGCAGTTTTCATTATTCATTAACGTTAAAGTCAGCGGTGGATACAACATTGTCAAGAGAAACTGAAAAGGCTCGAAAACTAGTTCATGGAAATAAAGTAATATTTCGTAAGCTACTGGTAGCGTTTAACTGATTTATATTCACGACTGATGGTCCCCTACTAAAAGGCATAGCATTAGTCCTCTTTGAGATTACCGTAGTCTAGGATTGGCCGCGTCCTCTGTAGCGCTAGCTAGCTTTGTGCCCTCTGGCTCTGGTGTGGCCCTGAATACTGCAGCAGTTGTGGGCCGGGCCCGCTTTATGGCGCCTGCACGGCAGGCCGCCCGCGCCGCAACTGCCGTTTGCAGGCGGTCTACCCACTAGGCACGTGTTTTCCGACGTCTCTGGAGACGAGGCAGCGCGGGACAGAGGCTGCTCCTTTAATTCGCCATGGGAGGTCACTGCGACACCCACTACGTTTTACGCATGCGGAACAGTGCTGCTTATACTGGAAGCCTTATAGCCATTTTCAGCATCATGTCTTCTGCTCTCAGTTCGGATATGCAACTCTTCTGCATAACTGTGCAATTAATGAAATTTATTTCGCTCTACTTACCATATTAAAATCTTAGTATCCTTCGACAGTTCCTTGCCTCGTACCCTGCTACGCTCCCCTCCACACACACATTTGTCTCCAATGACGAATTTACATTACTGGCCATTAAAATAGCTACACCACGAAGATTGACGTGCTACAGACGCGAAATTTAAACGACAGGAAGAAAATGCTGTGATATGCAAATGATTAGCTTTTCAGAGCATTCACACAAGGTTGGCGCCGGTGGCGACACCTACAACGTGCTGACATGAGGAAAGTTTCCAAGCGATTTCTCATACACAAACAGCAGTTGACTGGCGTTACCTGGTGAAACGTTGTTGTGATGCATCGTGTAAGGAGGAGAAATCCGTACCATCACGTTTCCGACTTTGATAAAGGTTGGATTGTAGCCTATCGCGATTACGGTTTATCGTATCGCGACATTGCTGCTCGCGTTGGTCGAGATCCAATGACTGTTAGCAGAATATGGAATCGGTAGGTTGAGGTGGGTAATACGGAACGCCGTGCTGGATCCCAACAGCCTCGTATTACTAGCAGTCGAGATGACAGGCATCTTATCCGCATGGCTGTAACGGATCCTGCAGCCAGGTCTCGATATCTGAGTCAACAGATGGGAACGTTTGCAAGACAACAACCACATGCACCAACAGTTCGACGACGTTTGCAGCAGCACTGACTATCAGCTCGGAGACCATGGCTGCGGTTACCCTTGACGCTGCATCACAGACAGGATCGCCTGCGATGGTGTACCCTTTGACGAACCTGGGTGCACGGGTGGCAAAACGTCATTTTTTCCGATGAACCCAGGTTCTGTTTACAGCATCATGATGGTCGTATCCGTGTTTGCAACATCGCGGTGAACGCACTTTGGAAGCGTGTATTCGTCATCGCCATACTGGCGTATAACCCGGCGTGATGGTATGGGGTGCAATTGGTTACACGTCTCGGTTACCTCTTGCTCGCATTGACGGCACTTTGAACAGTGGACGCTACATTTCAGATGTGTTACGACCCGTGGCTATGCACCCAAATTGTGTGAAAATGTAATCACATGTCAGTTCTAGCATAATATATTTGCCCAATGAATACCCGTTTATCATCTGCATTTCTTCTTGGTGTAGCAATTTTAATGGCCAGTAGTGCAAATACTGCTTGGTGCCTGCACAAGTTCTATCAAACAATCCTTCCTCCCCAATTGTAGTCAATTAATATGTCCAGACGATCTACCTGTCTAACTGTAATGTTTGTGCCTGATTGAGATCAGTGGCATGATGGTGGGTAATTGGGAGACAGTCATTCCAGCCAAATAGTGAAGTATAGGGAAATTTAATGTTGTGCAATATGGGATAAACTAGACTGGGCCGTGCTCTCGCTCTGTATGCTTGGTTGATCAGGTGAAAAGTCTCAAAACAGCTATCTCAACTCTCACTGGCTGTCCAGAGCACGTCCTTATTAGGAAAAATTACGTTTTCTGGCATCATTTTGGCTACTTTTCGAAAACAGACTCTAGAACGGCCTGACACGGAAGGGTGGCGTCGGGGCGAGGGTGAACGTGCGTGGGGAAAGATTCAGATAGAGCGTGTGTGTTTTAGACTGCTTCAGTTGTGTCTCATTATTCTCATTATACTTGTGGTTACGAGTGGCGAACAATCCACAAGAATAGTTCTTATGATAAATCATAAGCGACATCGAATCCTATAATTTATTTTAAATATTCACTTCCAAGAGATAAGCAGTCTATCAAACGTGTGCTATCAATGGTCTACGACCGTGTGTTACCTTTCTAGTAACGGACAAAAGTGTAGAAGATGCCAAGTGGGTCAAATGAATAAGAGGCGTACACATCCACATGCAAAGTCGACGTGAAATTTTTGGCTGATACAACCAGCCCACATTAACCTGTTACTGGCAGTAATATCCAGTGGAGTCGTTGCATAACCTTTAAAGTTCTGTGGCACTAAATCTCAAAAGTGTCTATTGTCTTCTACTCTGCACTATTTATATCCACGTTTCTATTTCACATAATGCTGCAGCTAAAATGTCTTCAGAGAACACATGCTAAAATATAAATATTTGCGAGATTTTAAACATATTTCTCTTTTTGAAGAACGCTTTTCATGCTGGCGCCAGGGCATCCTCTTTGCTTCTGACACGCTCAGTTATTTTGCTCACCAAAGACTAAAACCAGTGCAAGCTGAATATAGCCGGGCACTCCCCGAACGTTGGCAACTTCACGCAGGACATTTCATTTGAGTTTCTTTCTGACTTAAAATCGGGTTGAAGGGAAATTTCACCTGAGACTGCCGAAGTACAAACTACATCACTGGGGTACATACAAAGCCCTTCATTTCGTCATTCGCACTGAGTAGGGTTATTGAACACCTGTACGTCACCTTCCTACATAATGTGTTAAAACGCCTCCAAGTCCTATCGACATGTAGTCGAACATGGAAAAAAGGAAGATTTAACGTTCCTCTGAAGGCGACGCGGTTACAGAAAAAACAGTTGCTGAGAAATGATCAAGTATGGAAAAAGAAATCTGCAACTGTATATTCGAAGCAACAGTCATAGTATTGCCACAATCGATTTAGTGAATCCAAGGGCAACTACAAGTTCCTAAATGGACTGAAATCATTAGACGCAGAAGAAATTTCAGGTACCCAAATGGAGAGTCATGGGCCCATAACTGTTCACAAAAAGAATAAATAATCTATTGGAGAACATCAGAAAGTGAATGAGTTTGTTCGCGGATGACGCTTTTGTGAGTAAAGAAGTCGAAACGTTAGAAAACTGTAATTAAAAGGAGAAATAAATGCAGGACGTTAGGTACGCGGATTGGTAAAATTGGAAATTAGTGGTAAGGTCTTATGGGACCAAACTGCTGAGGTCATCGGTCCCTTGGCCTACACAGTACTGTAACTTAAGCTGTGGACAACACACACATCCATGCCCGAGTGAGGACTCGAACCTCCGACGGGGAGATCCGCACGGACCATGACAATGTGTCCTAAACCGCGTGGCCACCCCGAGCGGCCACGAATTGGTAGTTGACCCTCCACATAAAAAATTTAACATTGTGCTCATTAATGGGCGGAAAAACCCATTACTATATATTGTAAATTCACGATTGCCAAACAATCTCCGGGAAGCAGTGACAGTACTGTGTGACCCAAGGAAACTGTCAATTTTAAGGGATATAACAGGAGAGAACATCCGAAGCAAAGATTCCAGTAAACGTGAGCTCTAAAACCCTTACCTTAAAAGCTACGAGCACTTCTTAATCTTCGATACTGCAAAAAAAAACTCTTCTTCTGGAAGTGCTTTGCTTTCCATCTTTTCAGGGGTGGTAGTATGGACCAAAACAGTATAATATTGTCCAGCAAAAGTGGGCTCTAAAGCGCATACGTTAAGAGATAAGAGCAGTTGTTCAATTTCTGTTTTGTGAAACGTATCTCTTCCAACGAACAAACACTCATAGCTCTGAATTTATGCACTTTACATCACATGTTTAAGAGACTTCTTTATTTAGAATGATCGTAACTGTAATACGCTTGAATATTGACCAACTGGCCATTCCTCCTGGGACATTTCTGAAAACATGCGTACGGAGCGACTGAAAGTAGAACGACCACCTGAAACTAATTGCAAGTAAGGTTAAAGCCAGACTGAGATTCACAGGAAAAATGCTCACGAAGCGTAGTTCACGCACAAAGAAGGTAGCTTACAGAACCAACATTCGATAGGTAGTTTAATATTGTCCGACAGTGTGGGGCCCGTCCACAAAACATTGATGGAGGAAACAGAGAAGACCCAAAGAAGTTTTGCGCGTTTTGTTAGAAGTTCGTATAGTAAGCGTGAAAACACGACGGATGCGGTCACCCAACTCCAGTGGCAACGCTACAAGTGAACCACTGCACATCACAATTTTTAAAATTCCGAGGGCACGTTCTTAGGAGTGTCAACCAGTATCTTGTTTCTTCCAGCGTATGTCTGAAAGACCTTTCGAAGGAGTGTGTGTGTGTGTGTGTGTGTGTGTGTGTGTGTGTGTGTGTGTGTGTGACTTTCTGTATGAATCTTTCTTGTTTTGGACGTCTGAAATCGCGGTTTTATGGTCTAAATCGCTTAGTCATGTGCCCGCATCCTCGACAGAGATGCTGCGCAGCACAGAGATGAGTCAGAGGTGATGTGCATCAGATTTATCTTTTGATCGAGAGAAGAGGAGAGGAGGCAGTTAGTTGACGTTTGGTGTTAAATGTGAACAGTCGAGTTTTGGTTCAGTAGAAGCAAGGGACAAACAATGGAAATTTTTGGAATTGTATCATGAATCAGCAGAAGACTTATTACGGAGAGAAAAATAAGTGATTTTCACATTGGTACGGTTACATTTCTGAAGAATGGATTACAGGTAAGTTTGCTTTATCTGCTGTAGAGATTTGGTAATACAGCATTATTGCTTCGTCAGCGTCCAGATCAAAAATCTTTCTGCTTTTGATCCTTTGTTAGTATTTATCGATCATGGAGAGAGAAGCGTATTAAAGAATTGTACTTTGGAATTCTATTTAGGGAGAGATTATAGCCTACATGTGACTTTCAGATTATTGTTATGTGATTTCAGAGAAAGCTTAACTATTTTTTAAATTTCATTAAATATTATTAAGTCAAAGGAAACGCAACTGGAATTGAGTTTATTTAAACAAGGGTTATTGTCCACATCTCAAGAATCAATTAATTCTCAATTTATTTAAAAAATATCATCAAAAAATCATGAGACGGTTTGCAACTCAGATATTGAGACGCGCTGTAGCTACGAGAGCAATTTTCACCTAGATGAGACAAACTGTGCAGAGAACAGATTCTTCCTTTAATTGAATTTTACAGGGACCAGCTTTACTTTCCACAAAACTAGTTTTCTTTCATCAAAGTTCATAGGTATTATAATTACCGTAAGTTTCAGACAGGGCATGACTTCCTTAAGATCGTCGCAGTTGAATTTACCTATATATTCTCGCAGTTGAATTTGTATTGTCAACAATGTTAAGCTACCGACAGTATCAGCCACATATCTGCTAATGGTTCCTAAGTCATTGTGTGGCGCTATGGATCGGGAGAGCTCATCTGGGAAGCCTGATCACTCAGTGGACGCCATGTGGGCGTCTCGCGTGCCGGTAAAGAGGACGCAATGATGGAGACAACACAACACTCAGTCCACGAGGGCAGAAAATCTCCAACCAGGCCGGGAATCGAAGCCGGTCCCGCTGCATGGGAGGCAGGCACGCTTCTACCCAACCAAGTAAGTGGACACTACAAGCGGAGACATCATATTTAACGTCAACATCGACGATCAGCGACTGGATCAGAAGAGAGCGATCAGCGACAGGATCAGAAGAGAGGGGGGGGGGGGGGAGATTGAGGAGCGACAGTAGTGGGGGGAGGGGGAGCTTGAGGAGCGACAGTAGTGAATAACTGCCCCAACTGAAAGTCGATGTAAACGTAGATCGTTCGATATCTGCGTCAAATTGATTGAAGCATTCGTTTCAAGAAGCGCACCTTACACGTATCTTCACACTGAGGTCATGGCACCGGACAAAAGAAGCTTACCTAGTGTGTAGGCTTGCAGACATGATTTCCGGACCTGAGACGGTATAATCGAGTTCTTCGTCATGCCCTTCACAATTCTTCGAAGTCTTCAACTGCCCACTCTGCGCAATACCCGAGGGCATTATCGTGTGACGACCCCTGGCGAGTTAGTGAACTCCATCTTATTGTTTCACTGGTGTGTGCGTGTGTGTGTGTGTGTGTGTGTGTGTGTGTGTGTGTGTGTTGGGAAGGGGCTGCGAAATTTTCAATGACACATGTTCCTCACTGTTAACTGCGAAGAATATCCTCAGAGATACGGAAGGGGTCGATATAAACACTATGTGTATAAGTGGGCAATAGAATTAACGCAAGACTCTAATCAGTTGCTACACGTAATTGCATTCGTAATTGTAATAATGTGCACAGGCCTAATTGCAATCCTGTGGGATCACGTGATGACGTACTGCTGACGTGATACAGTACCGCGTCACCGCTAGCCATGTTACTGGTGTTAATGTCCAAATTACGCACTTGCTTTCGACGGCTATTTGTCAACATAATGGTCGTGGCTGCGACAGAGGCGCCGATCAAGTTATGTCAAATAATTAGCGCTGAGCGTTTGTGACGTCAACGCGCGATAACGTTACGGACCAGATACTAATTCGATTAGATGTGCAGAAAAATTAAGAAGTAAAAACAAAAGTTTCTACACAAACACACTGGTACTGTTTTATCGACCGTTATACTGTGACTGTGACTGTGTCCTCGGAGACCTCGAATGTCAAGACACGTTTTTATTAATCCACAAATAACTAAAATTCTTTGTATATAAATAAATATTTAAAACCACCTCTTATAGTGCCGCTTTGATGCAGCCGTCTGATTATAAAAGTAGCGTATAGAAAATGGAATTGTCCAGAACAGTACTGCATTTCTCTGACAATCATGTGAAAGTCAAGTGTTTTTCTCGCTGTCAACCAGTGTGGGAGACTTACGTAAGCATAGCCTACGGCGTAGGTGGACGCAGCAGGCCGAAAGAACGGAAGCCGGACGCCAATTTGAACAGTAAGAGTGTGTCGGGCGTTAACAGGGAAAGGAACTACGACGAATTAGGTGGGAGTGCGTGCAAAAATAATGATAAATAATGCCGTGTGGCTAGGGCCTCCCGTCGGGTAGACCGATTGCCTGGTGCAAGTCTTTCGAGTTGACGCCACTTCGGTGACTTGCGTGTCGTTGGGGATGAAATGATGGTGATAAGAACAACACAACACCCAGATCCTGAGCGGAGAAAATCTCCGACGTAGCCGGGAATCGAATACGGGCCGTTAGGCATGACATTCCGTCGCGCTGACCACTCAGCTACCAGGGGCGGACAAAAATAGATATCATCAACGTTTTTGGGTACAATATCTGAGGGTGCAAGGAAAATGCAACTAGTGCTAGTACACTAACTAAAGAAGTTTTATTCGAGAAAGTGTCGAATGTGATTAATCAGTGTGGTGTAGTCACTACCAGCTTCGTATAGTAACAGCTAGTGCCTAACAAAAAGTAAATAATTACATTTATAAGTCAAAACGAATGAAAGAGTGTGTCTTCTTTCATTTGATCATTTATCCACAAATCTTCAAGAAGAACGGAGAGATTCACTCAATCAGAGATCACGACCAGATTGACGGGAAAAACAGAGTACATTTTTTTCGCATTCTCATGAAATGTCACTTTCTCAAACGTAAAAGACAAATCTCGATATTCTTTGAATACAGGGACTACGGAACTCAGCACTCAAGCATAAATGTTGCATGTCATAGGCTCTTCCATCAATTTCTTTTTGCAGTCCGATTGCATAATAAAAAAATAAAATGAAATCGATGTGAAAATATACAAGGAAGTTGACGTTTAACAGACATGAACATTAAGAGTGCACACATGTTTTAATACCTCTGTACATGCGTATCATTGTGTCACGTGGTTGGGCTCCCGAAAGCTGAAGCAATTTTCTGTCGGCCGAGGAAACATAAAGGAACACTGTCCAGACAAGTTACGAATGGCTCTGGAAGGAAATGCGAGAAAATTTTCGCCAGTTACCATTTCAGACTGACAGTATTTCACACGGTAGCATCTGTTGAAGGTGCTATGCATAAAACTGAAACTGAATCTTTATGAAGTAACGGCGGTGAATTAGGAATGCTGTTCAGATACTACTTTCAGATGTCAGTAATACTACCGCAGTCTCTACTAGAAGGAGATTGTGATATTTATACGCCCTTTTTCTGATAAGGGAAGCCTACATGTGTCGGGGCACATGAACTTGCACAAAAAAAAAAAAAAAAACAACAGATGTTGTGTTTCTGAAAATCATCATCTGTTCCGTGAAGGGCCTCTTCATGTTTTGAACTCAAACGTAAGGTGTGCAATTAGTGTAGCAAGAATTAGTGGGCTGATCTTTTTCCAGTCACTGATATCTTTTGTTAGTAAAAATGGCTCTCAGCACTATGGGACTTTACATCTGAGGTCATCAGTCCCCTATAACCTAGAACTACTTAAACCTAACTAACCTAAGGACGTCACGCACATCCATGCCCGAGGCGGGATTCGAACCTGCGACCGTAACGGTCGCGCGGTTCCAGACTGAAGCGCCTAGAACCGCTCGGCCACTCCGGCCGGCTTTTTGTTAGTATTCCTTTTATGAACTGTAATGCATATTCGTTCTTGCAGTCTACAAACTGTTTAACTATTATACACTGGCCAACAGAATTCAAGGATTTATTTTTCGAAACCCTGTAAATGTCTCCCATTGCGATGCATAAGTTTGATATGTTCATAGCTTTTCGCGCATAGCATTTTCTTAAGGGGTGTAGGACGTCAAACGGGCCGACTTGGAGCAGGAGAGGCATGACAGGATATTTTAATTTCCAGTGTCTATACTTTCACAAATAAATTCATAAAACTTTGTCAGCATCACCAGGAAGGATTCAGGATTCACACTCATTGCAGTGGAAGTTCGAAAAGATAACGAAGTAATTTTTTTTTTTACGTGTGAAATTTCATCATGTTTTCACTTACTAATGGCTGCATTTGTTGCTATAGGTACACTTTTCTTCATAAGTTAGAGAGATTCTTCGATGAATTTTGCACAGCATACATACCATACTTACAGGAGTATGAAACTCTAGAATTTATTTAATTTATGAAGAAAACGAATGCGCTGTCATATTTTAAACTCCATGTTTAGAAAAAACACAAATTTTATAGTTAATTACCTCAATTTTTACCACAGTTTTTAATAGATTTGGAAAGTTCTAGAGTTTCATACACCTTTAAGTATGGTTTATATGCTGTGCATAATTCATCGAAGCACCTCTCTTACTTATGAAGAAAAGTGTACCTATAACAACAAATGCTACCATGAAATTTCACATGTAAAAAAAAATTACTTCGTTATGTTTTCGAACTTCCACTGCTATGAGTGTGAATTCTGAATCCTTCCTGGTCATGCTGACAAAGTTTTATGAATTTATTTGTAAAAGTATAGACAGTGGACATTAAAATGTCCTGTGGTGGCTCTCCTGCTGCAAGTCGGTCCGTTTGACGTCCTACCCACCTTAAGGTCAATAAAGGGACCAAACCCTAACCACCTACTATAAGACCACCTTCTTCGTACTTCACTGTTGGCTCTGTACACGTAGGCAAATAAGGTGTTCCAGGCATTCGCCAAACTCCCTTTCATCCAATTGCTACAGGATATAGCGTATTCATCACTCCAAATTATTCGTTTCTAGGCATCCACTGACTTGTACCTTTGCTTTTTACGCCACCTCGACCGTCGCTTAGCACCAAAACATGTGCCTTACGACTAGCTGCTCGACCCTTGTTTTAAAGTCATTGTGCAAGCTGGACAGCTGATAGCACTTTGCAGCTAACGACAGATTCCTTCCGCTGACATGATGCTAATTCTTATAAGCACCCTCTACAATATTCAGCGATCCCTTTCAATCAGTACATGGGGTATTCCTGATCTTGGTTTAGTTGTAGTCGTTCCTTCGCATTTCCACTTCACAATTACATCACCAACAGCCGATTTCGACAGCTTTAGAGGGGTTGAAAAATGTCCCTGATTGATCTGTTGCTCACGCGACATCCAGTGATTGGTCCACTTCCGAAGTCACTGAGCTTTCCTGACCGCCCCATTCTATTGTTGCTGCTTCTCTGCTGGCAACACGATGCACCCCGCCTTCTTCTACACCGGCGGGTGCGACGCTCATGGCATCTAGTGGTCAATTAGGCACTACATAGGAGAGTCCAGCTACTCTTGTAAGTAGGCTTGTTTAGGTTTTTATGTTGGTAACGCCACGTAGCGCTCTGTATGAAAATCACTGACTGTGCTGTGTGCAGTCTGTGGCTGGTATGCATTGTTGGAATATTGGCTATTGTAGTGCTGGGCAGTTGGATGTGAACAGCGCATAGCGTTGTGCAGTTGGAGGTGAGCAGCCAGCAGTGGTGGATGTGGGGAGAGAGATGGCAGAATTTTGAGAGCGGACGATCTGGACGTGTCTCCATCGGAAAGAGTAAATTTGTTATACTGGATATCATGAACTGATATATATATTATGACTTTTGAATACTATTAATACATTGCTTGTTCTCTATTAAAATCTTTCATTTGATAACTATGCCTATCGGTAGTTAGTGCCTTCAGTAGTTAGAATCTTTTATTTAGCTGGCAGTACTGGCGCTCGCTGTATTGCAGTAGTTCGAGTAACGAAGGTTTTTTTGAGGTAAGTGATTCATAAAAGGTTTAGGTTATTGTCTGTCAGGGCCATTCTTTTGTAGGGATTATCGAAAGTCAGACTGCGTTGTGCTAAAAATATTGTGTGTCAGTTTAGTGTTGATCAGAAAAAGTAAAGAGGGAAATGTCTGAGCACGTTCAGTTTTGCTCAGCTGTTTGCAAATAACGTAAGAGGTTCACCAGCACAATAATTCATAAATTTTTCTAAGGGGATGATTCACTCTTTATCAAATAGTATATGATTATTTTCAAGGCAATGTAGTCTTATTTAACTCTTAACAGGCGTGGTCGAAAATTTTAACACGAAATCCGTCGTGGAGTCCTGGCTACTTCGAAACAAAAACGTGTGCTGCGTGTGGTAATGATTTCTTTGTTGCTGTTTTGGGACGTATGCGTAATAGAGTACGTATACGGAAAAAAGTTGTCTAACTTACACCCAACTTAGAAACAAAACTAAAAAAAAACTGAAACCAAAGATGCTACAAAAGTAAATGTACACTCAAGAGCCAAAGAAACTGGTAGAAGTGCCTAATATCGTGTAGGGCCCACGCGAGAACGCAGAAGCACCGCAGCGCGACGTGGCATGGACTCGACTAATGTCTGAATAGTGCTGTAGCGAACTGACTCCATGAATCCTGCGCGACTGTACATAAATCCGTAAGACTACGAGGGGTTGGAGATCTCTCCTGAGCAGCACCTTGCAAGGTATCGCAGCTATGTTCAATAGTCTTCATGTCAGGGGAGTTTGATGGTCAGCGGAAGTGCTTAAACTTCGAAATGTGTTCCTGGAGCCACTCTGTAGCAATTCTGGACGTTTGGGGTGTCGCATTCTCCTCCTGGAATTGTCCAAGTTCGTCGGAATGGACGATGGGCACGAATGGATGCAGGTGATCAGACAGGGTGCTCGCGTACATGCCGCATGTCAGAGTCGTATCTAGACGTATCAGGGGTCCCATGTCACTCCAGCTGCACACGCCCCATACTAGAACAGAGCCACCCCCAACTTGAACAGTTCCCTGCTGACATTCAGGCTGCATGGATTCATGAGGTTGTCCCCCGTACCCGTCCATCGCCTCGATACAATTCGAAACGAGACTCGTGCGACCAGACAACATGTTTCCAGTCATCAACAGTCCACTGTCGGCGTTGACGGGAAAAGTGAGGCGTAAAGTTTTGTGTCTGACAGTTATCAAGTGCCCACGAGTGGGCCCTCAAGCACCGAACGCTCATATCGATGATGTTTCTTTGAATGGTTCGCACGCTGACACTTTCTGATGGCCCACCATTGAAATCTGCAGCAATTTGCGGAAGGGTTGCACATCTGTCACGCTGAACGATTTTCTTCAGTCTCCGTCGGTCCCATTTTTGCAGTATTTTTTTCCAGCCGCAGCGGTGTCGGAGATTTGGTGTTTTACAGGATTCTCGAGATTCACCGTACACTCGTGAAATGGCCTTACGGGAAAATGCCGACTTCAACGCTACATCGGAGATGTTGTGTCCCATCGCTCATGGGCCGACTATAACACCACTTTCGAACTCACTTAAATCTTGCTAACCTCCGATTGTCGCAGCAGCAACCGATCTAACAACTGCGCCAGATACTTGTTGTCTTGTATAGCCGTTGCCGTCCGCAGCGCCGGCCGCAGTGGCAGAGCGGTTCTAGGCGCTTCAGTCTGGAACCGCGCGACCGCTACGGTTGCAGGTTTGAAACCTGCCTCGGGCGCTTTCGGAGATGTCGTTCAACTATAGACAACTTGACCCTGCTTGAGGCGGCCATCCAGCAGGCCTTCCTACTTAACCAGCATTGTCTAGGTGTATTCTTTGACATTAATAAGGCGTATGACAGTAGTTGGCGCCGCCTTATCCTCAATCAACTCCATCAGTGGGGCTTTCGTGGCCATCTCCCCATCTTCATTCGGTCGTTTCTTTCCCGCCGCCTCTTTCGATATCGGGTTGGTAATGTGCTATCTGATTTGTACGTGCAGGAGAATGGTGTTCCTCAGGGAAGCGTTTCGAGTGTCACCCTCTTTGCCGTCGCCATTAACAGTATCATGTCCACTATCCGGAGTCCTGCCCAGTGCTCCTTGTTTGTGGACGATTTTGCTGTTTTCTGTTCTTCCTCTAGTCTTGTCACTGCTACTCGGCAGCTGCAGCTTACGATAAAGCGATTAGAGGCATGGACTGCGAAGACGGGTTTTACCTTTTCTGCAGACAAATGTGTGTGTGTTCATTTTAATCGTTCTCGACGTGCTTTACCTCCCCTGAATTGCGTCTGAGGGACACCATTCTTCCTTTTAGAGACACTGTGACGTTCCTGGGCCTCACTTTTGATTCCAAGTTGTCGTGGTTGCCGCACCTTAAAGAGCTCAAGGTGCGGGCCCCGAAGGCGCTGAATATTTTGAAGTGTCTGAGCCATCGGTCCTGGGGAGCAGATCGGGCGCGTCTGCTGCAGTTTTATAGGGCTTTCGTCCGGTCGCGTCTTGACTATGGATGCACTGTGTATGGGTCAGCGAGGCCTTCGTATCTGAAGATTCTTGACGCAGTACACCATGAGGGTATCAGGCTGGCTACTGGTGCCTTCCGTACCAGTCCCATCCCCAGCCTGTGTGCTGAGGCAGGGGAACCACCGCTCGCCATCCGGCGGAAACTCCTCATGGTGCGACGGGTGTGTCAATTCCTTGCCTATCCTACCTCCCCTGCATACCCTACTGTTGCCCGACCGCCTATGGAACGTCTCTTTTCCAGTCGTCCAAGGGCAACGAGACCATTTGGGATTCGTGCCAAGCATTTGCTTGAGTCCCTTGGTGTGGAGCGTGTGGCACCCCAACTCCAGGGTTTTACCCGCCTGCCTCCCAGGTTGCTCCAGAGGCCCAGCGTCCTTTTAGACTTGTCAGAGTACCGGAGGAGCTGCACTCCTGCGTTTGTTTTTACCTCCTTATTTTAAGATATTTTAAACCAGCATGCCGAGCATGTACCAGTATTTACGGATGGCTCTAAACAGGGGGACTCTGTTGGTTGTGCTGTTGTTTTCCCTGATCGAGTCGTCAAGTTACGGCTTCCTGCAGCGTTTACCATCTTTGATGCCGAATTGTTTGCGATCTTTCGGGCATTGGAGCAGATGAGATGTGTTCCCAGTCTTAAGTTTCTCATCTGTTCTGACTCCCTGAGTGCCCTTCAGACCATGCAACACTTGTACCCAGCGGATACGGTCGTCCAGAACATCCATGATGCCCTACTCCACTTGCAACAGCAGAGGAAGGAGGTTTCTTTCTTCTGGGTGCCGGGGCACGTGGGTATTAGGGGAAACGAACTGGCGGATGTGGCTGCCAAAGATGCATGTTCCCTCCCTCACGTTGTTGAATATGCCGTCCCCCTCCATGCTGTTACCTCCCTTTTGCGTTTTCGTGTTATGCGTCAATGGGAAGAGGAGTGGCTGGCAGTCGGTGAAAATAAGCTGCGTCTGGCCAAGGCCACCACGCGGCCATGGCGTACGTCCTACCAGTCATGCAGGCGAGATGAGGTTCTCCTCACTCGCCTCCGCATCGGGCACAGTCCCTTAACGCACGGTTTTTTACTCCGGCGGGAGGACCCCCCAATCTGCAGTGCTTGTGGCGTCCAGATAACTGTCCGCCACATTTTACTTGACTGTCCTTTATTCTCTGACCAGAGGGCGGTGGTTTCCTTGCCACCGGATTTGCCCACTATTTTGCAAGACGACGCAACGACTGTGGTTAAGGTCTTACGGTTTTGTGTCCTGTCCAATTTGTTGCCTCGGATTTTAGGGAGAGGATTTTAATGTGCTGCTGGGTGACTGGCTCACCCAGGCTTTAGGTAAGAGGTCCGCCAGTCACGATTACCTACTTGTTTCACTTCGATTGCTGTTCTCTTTTCCTTGTGTTTCCTTTCCTTTTTTAGTGCGTTTCTCCTCCTCTTGTTTTGTCTCTGTATGTGAGGACTTGTAACTGCGTCAGGTCTGTGTCTTTTAGCCGTTCTCCTTGTTCGCTGTCCGTCTTCGCCCCTTCACTGCATGTGTTCCTGTTTCTATGCGTTTGGGCGCTGATGACCACGCTGTTTAGCGCCCGAAAACCTCAAACCACACACACACACACACACACACACACACACACACACACACTCGGGCATGGATGTGTGTGATGTCCTTAGGTTAGTTAGGTTTAAGTAGTTCTAAATTCTAGGGGACTGATGATCTCAGATGTTAAATCCCATAGTGCTCAGAGCCATTTGAACCATTTGTACCAGTTACTTTGGCGCTTCAGTGTACTTCAAATGGCTCTGAGCACTATGGGACTTAACATCTGCGGTAATCAGTCCCCCAGAACTTAGAACTACTTAAATCTAACTAACCTAAGGACATCACACACATCCACGCCCGAGGCAGGATTCGAACCTACGACTGTAGCGGTACGCGGTTCCAAACTGAAGCGCCTAGAATGATGCTCTCGGAAGCCCGTGCTGATCTCAACAGGCAACATCACATTCTCAATCTATCTTAGGATGTATAGCGTTAACTTTTTTTGGATTCGCGGATATATTTTCTACACTGAAAATATTACACTAACGGCGTCGCGGAGTCGTAGAAGACTAAGTTGACCTGTTTTAATGCTCATTTTGATTACAGTCTCCAGTGGCCTGAGAACTTCTCTCGTCTTCCTACCATAGAGAGGTACTGAACAGCGCATCCATTCTGATCAACAAATACGAAAGTTACTACAAATTCATACTTCCCTGGAGCCCCAGAGACTCGGCAACGCCTGTTAAGGGTTAATACGACAGCGAAGTGTGACGCTCTCTTAGTAATTTTAGCGTGTTTTCGAACTGACACAAGCATTCGCAATTTTAAATACTGAACGTAACCTAAACTTGTGACAAAAAGTTTCTCTCAGGAAAATTTAGGAGAAGAATGGGCCATCGTCTAATAATCTTCTGCGATTTTATCACAGCTTAGCTTACAGCTTTCTGTTCCTTTCTTTTTTCTCTTCGACTGGATCTCGTAAAACTATAGACCTATATCTCTGACGTCGATCTGTTGTAGAATTTTAGAACATGTTTCTTGCTCGAGTATCATGTCGTTTTTGGAAACCCAGAATCTACTATGTAGGAATCAACATGGATTCCGGAAACAGCGATCGTGTGAGACCCAACTCGCTTTATTTGCTCATGAGACCCAGAAAATATTAGATACAGGCTCCCAGGTAGATGCCATTTTGCTTGACTTCCGGAAGGCGTTCGATACAGTTCCGCACTGTCGCCTGATAAACAAAGTAAGAGCCTACGGAATATCAGACCAGCTGTGTGGCTGGATTGAAGAGTTTTTAGCAAACAGAACACAGCATGTTGTTATCAATGGAGAGACGTCTACAGACGTTAAAGTAACCTGTGGCGTGTGACAGGGGAGCGTTATGGGTCCATTGCTTTTCACAATATATATAAATGACCTAGTAGATAGTGTCGGAAGTTCCATGCGGCTTTACGCGGATGATGCTGTAGTATACAGAGAAGTTGCAGCATTAGAAAACTGTAGCGAAATGCAGGAAGATCTGCAGCGGATAGGCACTTGGTGCAGGGAGTGGCAACTGACTCTTAACATAGACAAATGTAATGTATTGCGAATACATAGAAAGAAGGATCCTTTATTGTATGATTATATGATAGCGGAACAAACACTGGTAGCAGTCTCTTCTGTAAAATATCTGGGAGTATGCGTGCAGAACGATTTGAAGTGGAATGATCATATAAAATTAATTGTTGTTAAGGCGGGTACCAGGTTGAGATTCATTGGGAGAGTCCTTAGAAAATGTAGTCCATCAACAAAGGAGGTGACTTATAAAACACTCGATCGACCTATACTTGAGTATTGCTCATCAGTGTGGGATCCGTACCAGATCGGGTTGACGGAGGAGATAGAGAAGATCCAAAGAAGAGCGGCGCGTTTCGTCACTGGGTTATTTGTTAACGGTGATAACGTTACGGAGATGTTTAGCAAACTCAAGTGGCAGACTCTGCAAGACAGGCGCTCTGCATCGCGGTGTAGCTTGCTGTCCAGGTTTCGAGGGGGTGAGTTTCTGGATGAGGTATCGAATATATTGCTTCCCCCTACTTATACCTCCCGAGGAGATCACGAATGTAAAATTAGAGAGACTCGAGCGCGCACGGAGGCTTTCAGACAGTCGTTCTTCCCGCGAACCATACGCTACTGGAACAGAAAAGGGAGGTAATGACTGCGGCACGTAAAGTGCCCTCCGCCACACACCGTTGGGTGGCTTCCGGAGTATAAATGTAGATGTAGATGTATTTGATCGCAGCCTGATACAGTGTTCGTGAGACTTCAGTAAGGCGCATAGGGGCTGAACAGTAATAAAGGCGAAGCGACGCTACGCGTAGAAGCCGCTGGGCACAGAGATGCATGCACTGGCATCCACCCTGCGGCGAGCGGACAGCGACACTGGAGCCCACTGTAAACAATGTGCGCCATCGCCGGGTCAAGTGTATCGATTCCACAGCAAACCACAGCGCCGGCACAGTGCCGCGTGATAAGCCATCGGATGAAACACGTCCCTTTGACACAGGCCTGACTACAGACAAAAACGTAACATTTTTATTTCGACTGCCACCACGTACTTTCCGCTTTGTTATCAACACGTACAGAAACCACACTGCATTTACAAGAGTCGTAGAACATGAAAGGGAAGCAGTGGTTCACAAGGGAATGGTTCAGCTTTGCGGTCTATTCCCACTTTTTTATTTAGCGTATGGCTAATACAGACATATCATGAAATTAAATTACTTATACATATGTACATATTGACAAACAAGAAACTTAAGTTTGTCTTTACAACTGAATATCCAGTCCTTCAATCCAGCGCACTGCATCTGGAGTTGCTAGCAGAAAGTCCTCTTTGGCGCCGTGATAGGCTCGAATCCTGCATTCACTGACAATGTGGTGAACAGTCTGGTATGGAGCCCCGCAGTCACAGGCTGGATCAGGCACCTTCTTCCACTTAAAGAGAGCATCCCTGCATCGGCCATGGCCGGTACGGATTCTGTTGAGAGTAGTCCAGGTCTTGCGTGGTAGGTCGAATCCACTTGGAAGTTTAGCACCTGAGAAGATGTTATGCAGGTGCACATCTGTCATTGCTTCCCACCGACCTTTCCATTCTTCAAGAGGTTTGAAATCCTTAGCAACCATGTCAGCAGCATCGCACAGAGTTGGATGACGTGATTTCAGTCCCTTACGATTTAAAAGTGGTAGGTCGGCATGCACGGGTAGGTTAGAATTCTCTCATAAGGGCAGTACATCTGCGTAGATCAGGAGGCATTGTACCGGTTAACAGTGGAAGCCAATAAACTGGAGTAGATCTGATTGCGGCAGATATTATGCACATTGTCGTATTCAGCTGGGTATCAACAAACCTTGTATGATGACTGTTTGTCCAAACAGGTGCACAATACTCAGCACTTGGGTACACCAAGCCCAGAGTTGAAGATCGCAGGGTGGTTACTGAAGATCCCCAGGTAGTTCCGCATAGCTTATGGAGGATGTTGTTTCGAGTCCTCAACTTTTGAGCTAAGTTAAGAAGATGTTGTTTGAAGCATAGTGTACGATCCAGGATGACACCAAGATAATTTGGGTTCCAGTTATGACGAAGAATTCTGCCTCTGAAACTTACTTCCAGTTTTACGCTCGCCAACCGGTTATTCAGATGGAAGCAACACACTTCTGTTTTACTCACACTGGGTTGGAGTCTCCAGATTTTGAAGTAATTATCTAATGCAGACAGGTCATTGGCTAGAATCTCTTCTGTTGTCTTCATGATTTTCGGCTAAAGCCATGTCATCGGAAAAGCAGTATTTTCTGGTCGAAGTGTCAGGTAGATCAGATAGATATAGGTTGAACAGTAAGAGTGACGGAACTGATCCTTGAGGCAATCCGTTGTTCAGCTTCCTCTCCTTACTTATGTTGCTTCCAGTGATTACCTGGAACTTCCGATCACTTAGCATGCTGCTAATCAGTCGAGCCATTGTTCTACAGGGTATATTCAAAGTGTACACTGAGAAGGCAAAGGAAAGCGAGGATACATCAGGAAAAGGAATAACACTCAGGCGACAAAAGTAATGGGATAACTCTCAGTTTCGTGTCGGACCACCTTTTGCCCGGTATGCTGCACCAGCTCGACATGGCAGGGACTCAACAAGTCGTTGGAAGTTCAAAAATGGCTCGGAGCACTATAGGACTTAACTTCTAGGGCCATCAGTCCCCTAGAACTCAGAACTACTTAAACCTAACTAACCTAAGGACATCACACACATCCATGTACGAGGCAGGATTCGAACCTGCGACCGTAGCGGTCGTGCGGTTCCAGGCTGTAGCGCCTAGAACCGCTCGGCCACCCCGGCCGGCCGTTGGAAGTCAATTGCAGAAATATTGGAGTCGTATTGGCTATATAGCCGTCCGTAATTTGGAAAGTTTTGGGCGACAAAGATTTTGTGCATGATAACTTCCCATAAATTTTCGATGGCATCTGGGTGACCTGCAGATCATTCGCTCGAATTGTAGAGAATGTTCTTTAAAATAGTCGCGAACGATTGTGGTCCCGTGATATGACATCGTTGTTTGGCAACATAAAGTCCATAACAATTTCCCGTCCATAATAATTTCCAACAGGCAGCATCACATCCTCAATCCATCATTGGATGAATACGGATTGGGGCTAAGAAATGAAAGAGGAAGCCGTCTGGTAGAGTTTTGCACAGAGCATAACTTAATCATAGCTAACACTTGGTTTAAGAATCATGACAGAAGGTTGTATACATGGAAGAACCCTGGAGATACTAAAAGGTATCAGATAGATTATATAATGGTAAGATAGAGATTTAGGAACCAGGTTTTAAATTGTAAGACATTTCCAGGGGCAGATGTGGACTCTGACCACAATCTATTGGTTATGACCTGTAGATTAAAACTGAAGAAACTGCAAAAAGGTGGGAATTTAAGGAGATGGGACCTGGATAAACTAAAAGAACCAGAGGTTGTACAGAGATTCAGGGAGAGCATAAGGGAGCAATTGACAGGAATGGGGGAAATAGATACAGTAGAAGAAGAATGGGTAGCTTTGAGGGATGAAGGAGTGAAGGCAGCAGAGGATCAAGTAGGTAAAAAGACGAGGGCTTGTAGAAATCCTTGGGTAACAGAAGAAATATTGAATTTAATTGATGAAAGGAGAAAATATAAAAATGCAGTAAGTGAAACAGGCGAAAAGGAATACAAACGTCTCAAAAATGAGATCGACAGGAAGTGCAAAATGGCTAAGCAGGGACGGCTAGAGGACAAATGTAAGGATATAGAGGTTGATGTCACTGGGGGTAAGATAGATACTGCCTACAGGAAAATTAAAGTGACCTTTGGAGAAAAGAGGACCACTTGTACGAATATCAAGAGCTCAGATGGAATCCCAGTTCTAAGCAAAGAAGGGAAAGCAGAAAGGTGGAAGGAGTATATAGAAGGTCTATACAAGGGCGATGTACTTGAGGACAATATTATGGAAATGGAAGAGGATGTAGATGAAGATGAAATGGGAGATACGATACTGCGTGAAGAGTTTGACAGAGCACTGAAAGACCTGAGTCGAAACAAGGCCCCGGGAGTAGACAACATTCCATTAGAACTACTGACGGCCTTGGAAGAGCCAGTCCTGACAAAACTCTACCATCTGGTGAGCAAGATGTATGAGACAGGCGAAATACCCTCATAACTCAACAACAATATAATAATTCCAAACCCAAAGAAAGCAGGTGTTGACAGATGTGAAAATTACCGAACTATCAGTTTAATAAGTCACAGCTGCAAAATACTAACACGAATTCTTTACAGACGAATGGAAAAACTGGTAGAAGCCGAACTCGGGGAAGATCAGTTTGGATTCCGTAGAAATATTGGAACACGTGAGGCAATACTGATCTTACGACTTATCTTAGAAGAAAGATTAAGGAAAGGCAAACCTATGTTTGTAGCATTTGTAGACTTAGAGAAAGCTTTTGACGATGTTGACTCGAATGCTCTCTTTCAAATTCTAAAGGTAGCAGGGGTAAAATACAGGGAGCGAAAGGCTATTTACAATTTGTACAGAAAGCAGATGGCAGTTATAAGAGTCGAGGGGCATGAAAGGGAAGCAGTGGTTGGGAAAGGAGTAAGACAGGGTTGTAGCCTCTCCCCGATGTTATTCAATCTGTATATTGAGCAAGCAGTAAAGGAAACAAAAGAAAAATTCGGAGTAGGTATTAAAATTCATGGAGAAGAAGTAAAAACTTTGAGGTTCGCCGATGACATTGTAATTCTGTCAGAGTCAGGAAAGGACTTGGAAGAGCAGTTGAACGGAATGGACAGTGTCTTGAAAGGAGGATATAAGATGAACATCAACAAAAGCAAAACGAGGATAATGGAATGTAGTCGAATTAAGTCGGGTGATGCTGAGGGAATTAGATTAGGAAATGAGACACTTAAAGTAGTAAAGGAGTTTTGATATTTGGGGAGCAAAATAACTGATGGTGGTCGAAGTAGAGAAGGTACAAAATGGAGATTGGAAATGGCAAGGAAAGCGTTTCTGAAGAAGAGGAATTTGTTAATATCGAGTATAGATTTAAGTGTCAGGAAGTCGTTCCTGAAAGTATTTGTATGGAGTGTAGCCATGTATGGAAGTGAAACATGGACGATAAACAGTTTGGACAAGAAGAGAATAGAAGCTTTCGAAATGTGGTGCTACTGAAGATTAGATAGGTAGATCACATAACTAATGATGAAGTACTGGATAGAATTGGGGAGAAGAGGAATTTGTGGCACAACTTGACAAAAAGAAGAGACCAGTTAGTGGGACATGTTCTGAGGCATCAAGGGATCACAAGTTTAGCATTGGAGGGCAGCCTGGAGGGTAAAAACCGTAGAGGGAGACCAAGAGATGAATACACTAAGCAGATTCAGAAGGATGTAGGTTGCAGTAGGTACTGGGAGATGAAGAAGCTTGCACATGATAGGATAGCATGGAGAGCTGCATCAAACCAGTCTCAGGACTGAAGACAACAACAACAACAACAACTTCGGAAACCTCTCCACGTGAATCACCTGACTACAGCTGATAGCTCTACCAAGCCACTGGCCTGTTATATCTCGTGTACTCGATATTGCCGCAATCTGTATGTGTGCTTATTGCTGTCCCATGACTTTTGTAACTTCAGTGTAAAGTTCACGGAGAAGTAATAAACTTCGAGGTTTGCCAATAAAATTTAAATTATATCGAGATGACAAAGGTCTCGAAAGATCAGTTGAACCGCATGGATAATATCTTCAAAAGAAATTCTAGGAAGAACATAAACAAAATTTAAACATGCGAAATAAAATGGAGTCGAATGAAATCAGCTGATGCAGAGGAAATGAGACACTAGATGCAGTGGATGCGTTTTGCTATTTAAGGAGCAAAATAATTGATGACAGCCGATGTAGGGAGGATATAAAGTACAGACTGACCTTAGCAAGAAAAGCATTTCTGAAAAGGTGGAATCTGTTAATATCCAATATAAACTGCGGTGTTAGGAAACATTTTCTGAAGGTATTTGTCCGGAGTGTAGCCTTGTACAAATGTGAAACGAGGTCGATAAACAGTTTGGACAAGGAAAAAAATTGAAACTTTTTAAATATTGGCCTACGGGAGTATGCGGAAGATTAGATGGATAGATCGAACAATTAATAAGCAGGTAGTAAATCCAAGCGTGGGAAAACGAATTTTATGGCACAATTTGTCTCAAAGGAGGAATCGGTTGATATGACATATCGGAAAGTACTAAGGAATCCTCATTTTGATGATAGAGATGTGGGAGGCAAAAATTGTAGATGGACACCAAGCGACCAGTGTAGAATTAAATCCATAACAACAACAACAACAACAACAACAACACTTCCCACGTGACTGGATGGACCGCTCCACCGTCAATATTTCCACAACCCTCTACTAGACAGCCACTTTGATACAGAACAGCCTAACTAAGTCCGGCAAATATAATTGTAGCTACCATACACATTCTGCTGATAGTCCTTCACGATGATTAAGATCCGTATGAGAGCTAAGAGCGCCAAAACGGTTATACCGCGGTATGCAGGACTTGTGAGACAGGGGAAATGCTGTCAAACTTCAAGAAGGGTGTAGTAGTCCAAACCCCAAAGAATGCAGGTGCTGACTGATGGCAATTTTACCGAACAATCAGCTCAGCAAGTCATCGTTGCGAAATAATAAACCAACTTGGTAGAAGCCAGTATAGGGGATAAGCGGTTTGGGTTTCGGAAGAATTTAGGAACGCGTGAGTTAATACCAAATTACGACCTATCTTAGAAAATAGGTTATAGAAAGACAAACTTATGTTTACAGCACTTGCCGATTTAGAGAAAGCTTTCGACGGTGTGGACTGGAATACCTTCTCTGAAATTCCGAAAGTAGCAGGCTAGGATACAGAGAGCGAAATTTTATTTATAACTCGTAAAAAATTCAGACTGTAGTTATATCAGTCGATTGACATGAGAGGGAGGCATTGATGGAGAAGGGGGTGACAGCGATGTTAGCGTATCCTCTATGTTACTCAACTTGTAACTGAACAAGCAGTAAAGGAAAACTGGGAGGTATTTGAAAACGGAAATAAAGTTCTCCCCGATGACATTACCGTTTTATCAGAGACTCGAAAGAACTTCGAATATCAGTTGAACGGAATGGGGAGGTTGCAGAAAAGAGGCTATACAATGAGCATCAACCAGTGTAAGACGAGGGTAATGTAATGTAGCCCAATTAAATCAGGCTCTTCTGAGAAGTTAAACTAGTAAATGAGACGCTGAAAGTAGCATAGGAGATTTGTTTATTTGCGCCGCGAAGTAAAGCACAAAAGCCGGAGTGAAATGATATAAAATCTTGATTAGTAACAGTGTGAAAAATTTTATTGCAGGGGGAAAAAACGGTATTAACGTATAACATTAATATAAGTGTGGTTCTTAGATAGTTTTCCACACTCGTGCAGGCACGCGCTGGGCTGGCCCTCCATTTCTCCCTGCAGAAATACGATGTACAAACCGTTAACATACGATAACTTACCCGACAATGCTCACAGAATTTAGAGACAGATGGTGCACAAGTGTTCCCATCCTGAGTTTAAATGACGACCGAATCGACAGGTAGGGCACCCCACTACAAAGTTACAGCAAACAACAGGAAAGTGTTTTGTTCGGAATGTAGCCTTATGCTGACATGAAGAATGAACGTAAAACGGTAGAGATGATGTGTGACTACAGAAAAATGTAGGAGTGATGGAGTGACCAATGCAGAGATGCTGAATAGACTTGGGAGAAGAAATATTTCTCTCTCCTCTTGTTCCTCGTTAAGGAGGCAGATACACATCTGACCCAACATCACAGAAGTAACTGATGCGGTGATTGCATACGGCCGCGCGGGGTTAGCCGAGCGGTCTTGGGCGCTTCAGTCATGTACTGGGCGGCTGGTCCCGGCGGAGGTTCGAGTCCTCCCTCGGGCATGGGTGTGTGTGTTTGTCCTTAGGATAATGTACGGTAAGTAGTGTGTCAGCTTAGGCACTGATGACCTCAGCAGTTAAGTCCGATAAGATTTCACACACGTTTGAACATTTTTTTGATTGCATATGTAAACGTTGGGCACTTACTAGATTGATCACACACACACACACACACACACACACACACACACACACACACACACACATTCGCTTTAACGAGTGATTCGTCCAGTTCCGATGACAAGTAAGCTATTATTTATCTGGAGATAGCGAAAGGAAGTTAAAGTTAGGAGAGCACTTTCTGTAGACACCATTAATAGTATTTCACCATTTCACTTTGTCATCTCTTTGACGTGATTCTATTGAGACTGACGTCTCTGGAGTTGGCTTCTCAATGAAAAATCACATATAAATTGTGCAAAGTCATATACAAAAAAGAAACAAGCCAGTCACAAAACTGTACTTCGTCGACCGTCAATTGCTTTACTAGAGAAGACAGTGATCTATTAAAGCTCGGGTTTAAACCGAAAAGTAGCGCGTCAAGTACACCGAGGACATTTAATACAACGTATTCGTCGCAAGAAACTTCGTGGCCTTGGAGTCCTCGATTCCTCGAAATTCTCCATTCAGCCGATGCCTGTGATATACTCCTTCCGAAGGTGGAGTAAATAGCCAAGTCCCGTTCCACCGACCTTCTGAAGCCCCCTTACTCCCTACCCTCTAGCCTGCCTCCCTTCCTCCGTTAGCCTCCCTCCCTCCTCCACCAAGCAACGCACTGCATCGCCCATTGCCGGAAAGCCGATAGGCGGGGCTCTAGCGACGCCCCGTCCATTAAGGGCAGAACAGGCGCCACGGGCATCACGCGCCGAGAGGAGGCGATACAAGTTGACGGCCCTCGCATTTCCATTCGCAGCTGGGGACAACTGACAGAGCCGTTTCCCCCTCGCGAACGGATTCCTTCGATTCGTCTCTTGACTTCTGAAACATATACCACAGGCTAAGTAGAGAATAAAACATTTTCGAAAAGAGTTACGGATCTCATCTACGTCTGTAATCTTCGAATCTTTGTGAAGTGTATGGTGGAGGGCACTTTTTGTTGCATCACATCTTAATAAATCTTCTCGTTCGCATCACGGTGCCGTGTGAGGACGCCTTCATGGATGCTGCTATTTGCTTTCCTAACCACACAGGATCTCGTTACAAGATTAGTGGTAGATAGACAGATATTCAGCGATCACAGGCTGTTGTGTGCATAGTTCCGCGTAGTCAGCGCGTACACAACTTTCCCAATAGAGCACGCCCCGCTAAGCACAACAGCGCAGGCGCAGCGCTCGTCCGTCTCCGCACTACGAGATGGCGCTGTCTTAGAGACGGACCATATTCTGCTTCCGCCGATCCGCGTATTTATATTTAACGCAGCCAATGAGATTGCTGCTAACGTAGAACCTTTTCTCCTCGCGGATCACACTCGCGCAGTGATACCTGAACGCTCAAGGTATTATAACGAGTGTGCAGACCTCCGATCAGTCAATTTGCAATAGTCTGCATTTGTCTGCACCACTCTGTACCAGTCTACATTAGTCTGTACCAGTCTATAGTCAAGTTTCAGTCTGTGCCTAATAAGATTATCATATTCCTGTACATAGCCATGAAGATAAATGTATAGACACTTTGTCAAGTATCAGAGTTGTGAGAATAAGATTAACGTACCAAGACCCAAAGTAACTTCAGATTGTCAATTGTAAACAGCATACAGAATCAAGTTATTTAATATCTATGATTTTTATTATTTTAATAAATGTGTGTGAAAATTAATCAAGTTCTGTTTAAAGTTGGTCACCGTCAATCTGCTACTCTAAGCGTGCAAGTGGCATTTCTATCGTCTGACCTAACGGGAGAAGATAAACACGCCACGACAAGACCACGAGACATATTGCTGACACTCGCCTACTTCGTTAGAGCGACAAGTCAAATAATCTGATGGTGTGTATACTGAAGGTCTTACAGTACGCACACCACACAGGCCCTGCAGACCACGCGCTGCTTCCACAAACTTCCTTCATTTCTTCCTCTTTTGTGCCCGGTTCCTCCAGATGTCTTCAATTTCCAGGGCTGCTACGTCCTTCGCCAGGTCGTCCATCCAGCGCTGCCTTGGTCGTGCAATGGGGCGGGCGTTTGGTGTTTGGTTTCCCTGCTAGTGGCATCTTCGCCTGTCTTCAATCTGGTATACGGGCTACATGGCCCACCCATTGTATTCTTCTGCTCTTTATCTTCTGTAGGATAGTTGGTTGTCGCATCAGAAGGTAGATTTCTTCGTTTTTCCTCCCCCTCCATTCTCCGTTATCTAAAACTAGTCCCCATATCTTCTTCATTACTCTTCTTTCAAATGTTAATAGTTTCTCCCTTTCTCGCTTAGTCATGCTCCATGTTTCTGAACCGTACGTTACTGCTGGGCATATGACTGTGTTGTAGATTTTCATCTTACTGTTCACTGAGATCTATTTACAGCCAAGCGTCTCTCTGAGGGAATGCATGCATTTAGTTCCCACTGCTGTTCTTTCCTTGAGGTCCATTTTTATGTTGTTGTCCGTGGTAAACCAAGAACCGAAGTATTTGAACCTCTTGCCATGTATCTCAAGAAATTCTACCTGCTCTTGTCTCCTTCCTAATTGCATGAACTCTGTTTTGTCTCGATTCACTTTGAGCCCTACCTTCTCTGCAGAAGTGCCTGGGGTCAGTTGCCTTGCAACAGCCACTGCCGGTCCCAAGCCCGGATAAAGGAGAAGCATTCGGCTAACAACCCAATCCTGTAAAAAATCTTTGTTCCGAAAAACAAACTCGCCTCGGATATGGATGGATGCAAGATTAGTGGTGCAACCCTGAAATGTTCTTTCTCGTCTCTCGTCTCGGTAGCGTTTCGTGGAAAAAGCCACGCGCCGTTTCCGTGTTGTCATCATGACATAGCCAATCAGATACCGTCCTCCTCATATAAAAGTGGGACACTCGCCTGTTCACAGCAGTTTTAGCTCCTGACGATGATGATGGAGCCAATCATTGAAAACTTAGAATTTTATCGGAATTTGACGCGGTAAGTAAACAGAAAACATTTTGTGAGAAAGACGCAACTGTTGCATATTTATACCCAAATAAATCACCACGCCCACGTCCAACAAACGGATGGGTTGCCCAGGATGACCAACCGCGGCGTCCGCCACGACAGCACTACAAGGAAGTGGCACCTGAAGATGACGTTTTAGGATTCGAAATCCATGGAGCAATAAATGAGCAACTACTGGCAACTAAAGCGGATTATTTATTCTGTTATAAGATGTTCCTCAGCTGCGGATACTCGACTGACCAAATATTTTGTAATTATAAAAACTACGAAATAAACTTGGACTGAAAGATCGTATGGCGACAGTTGCCAAAAGTATTGGTTTTCTTGCTATGAGCCGTGAAAACAAATCCAGAGGGCATGTATTACTAGCCGTCGGATAAAAAGTGCTACAAAAGATAATCATTTACTACCGTAGGCCAAATCCAATGGGAGCAATACCTACAGCACATTTTCGTTACTCGGTAACTACAAGAAGTTGAAAACGAACAAGTGAACTGTAAGTAGGCTGTTTAGGTTTTTATGTTGGTAACGCCACGTAGCGCTCTGTATGAAAATCACTGACTGTGCTGTGTGCAGTCTGTGGCTGGTTTGCATTGTTGGAATATTTGCTATTGTAGTGTTGGGGAGTTGGATGTAAACAGCACGTAGCGTTGCGCAGTTGGATGTGAGCCGCCAACAGTGGTGGATGTGGGGAGAGAGACGGCAGAATTTTCAGAGCGGACGATCTGGACGTGTGTCCATCAGAAAGAGTAAATTTGTAATGCTGGATATCATGAACTGATATATATATATATATATATATATATATATATATATATATATGATGACTTTTGAACATTATTAAGGTAAATACATTGTTTTTTCTCTATCAAAATCTTTCATTTGCTAAGTATGCCTATCAGTAGTTAGCGCCTCCAGTAGTTAGAATCTTTTATTTAGCTGGCAGTTTTGGCGCTCTCTGTATTGCAGTAGTTCGAGCAACGAAGATTTTTGTTAGGTAAGTGATTCATGAAAGGTATAGGTTACTGTTAGTCAGGGCTATTCTTTTGTAGGGATTATTGAAAGTCAGACTGCGTTACGCTAAAAATATTGTGTGTCAGTTTAGCGTTTATCAGAAGTAAAGAGCGAAATGTCTGAGTACGTTCAGTTCTGCTCAGCTGTTTGAAAATCACGTAACGTAGAGGTTTTCAAGCACAGTAAAATATAAATTTTCCTACAGGGATGTTTCAGAAATTGCTTCGAAGTCGCTAGAAACTACAGTACAACGTATATGAGGGTCAGGGATAGGTAAATGTTTGAAGAGGAGCAGAGACAGTTCGATGATCCCATGGCTCAAATAAGTAACACCTCCTGCCAGAAGCAGAAATTTGGGTTCAACAAAAAATTGCATTCCCGCATGAGGCATAATTAGTTTCAGCATCACAGTGAAGCTCTACAGCAACAGAAGAGTAATCTGAGAGTACCGTGTACACACATACAGTTTGCGAAAATCACAAAGAAACGTGCCATTTACATGGAGCTCATTATTTAGCGGTGACACAGTGTACACATGCATGACCTGCAACAAACTGCGTAGCAATATACATGTTTCAGTGTTCGCACACGCCCGCAAGCAAATAGATGTACGAACGTCCATTATCGCAGAATGAGTTGCTCGGCCCTAATTATTAACGATTAAACTACAGCGGCACTGCAGTGCGTGCTGCCATTTGCATTAAAACCGTACTTCGAATGAATACGTGGCAGTAATGCTAAAAGCTGACAATCGGGACAGCACGAAACGAGGAACGTCAAACCCTGCGCAGCAGCGGCCGCGGGAGATGGATTAAACCTGTCTTCCTTTGTGCGCACGCAGATGAAATATTATACCGTATTTCGATTTCACGTTCACGCCCGTTACCGGGAAGTGCAGATTAGCGGTTACGCGAATACGGGAAGACACTGCGTTCTTGACATTTTGACTAATTGAAGTAGAGCTGACTTATTAAACCGTAGACAACAGGAAAATAAAGTACCTTTGTGAGCACGGAGCCTTACTTTGGTAAGCTCACAGGACAAAATACGAGGATCGATCAGTAAGTAATGCCCCACTTTAAAAAAACGCCATTAATGTGCACAGACAAGCGTCCTCGTCGGTGCTTCACATTTTATGTTTGTTCTGTGCGCCTGTGATGTTTCGAACTGTTCTGGCAGATGGCAGAGCCGTAGTAGAGCGTCAACATGGCTTCTACATTGTTGTTGTTGTTGTGGTCTTCAGTCCTGAGACTGGTTTGATGCAGCTCTCCATGCTGCTCTATCCTGTGCAAGCTTCATCATCTCCCAGTACTTACTGCAACCTAAATCCTTCTGAATCTGCTTAGTGTATTCATCTCTTGGTCTCCCTCTACGATTTTTACCCTCCACGCTGCCCTCCAATGCTAAATTTGTGATCCCCTGATGCCTCAGAACATGTCCTATCAACCGATCCCTTCTTCTTGTCAAGTTGTGCCACAAACTCCTCTTCTCCCCAATTCTATTCAATACCTCCTCATTAGTTATGTGATCTACCCATCTAATCTTCAGCATTCTTCTGTAGCAACACATTTAGAAAGCTTCTATTCTCTTCTTGTCCAAACTGTTTATCGTCCATGTTTCACTTCCATACATGGCTACACTCCATACAAGTACTTTCAGAAACGACTTCCTGACACTTAAATCTATACTCGATGTTAACAAATTTCTCTTCTTCAGAAACGCTTTCCTGGCTTCTACATACTACTCACGTTACAAGCAGCGTTCTGTTATTGAATTCTTGTGTACAGAACAAGAAACCACGGTGAACATCCATAAAAGTTTGTGTGCAGCGTATGGCGATGCCGGAGCTGATACGATTACAGTTGGACGATGGATGAAGAAAGTCACAGCCTCAGGAAATACAGAAACAGAGGTCCATGATCAGCCACGCTCGGGACGTCTTGTCACAGCCACTGCTCCAGACATGCTGAATCGTGCGGATGCCGTTATTCGTGCCAACCTGAGCACCACAACTCGACAATTGGCTCTATAGTTGTCAGTCAGCATTGGAAATGCATCTGGTAGGGTCGAGACTCTTGGATATTCAAAGGGGTGCTCACTATGGGTTCCACGAATGCTCGCAGCGGACCACAAGATTCAGAGAAAGGCCATTTCATCTGAATTGTTGCAGCATTTTGAGACCGACAAAGAGGTCGTTACGGGGGACAAAATCCGGGTGTACCACTTGGCGCCTAAACAAAGAGGCAGTCCATGGAGTGGCATCATCCTAATTCACCACGAAAGACGAAATTCAGCCGGCCGGAGTGGCCGAGCAGTTCTAGGCGCTACAGTCTGGAACCGCGCGACCGCCCCGGTCGCAGGTTCGAATCCTGTCTCGTGCATGGATGTGTGTGATGTCCCTAGGTTAGTTAGGTTTAAGTAGTTCTAAGCTCTAGGGGACTGATGACCTCAGATGTTAAGTCCCATGGTGCTCAGAGCCATTTTTTTTCTCATTCGAAGAAGCATCACCATTTATGAGTAAAGGCCACATTTCTCTTGGTGACTGGTTTAATTGTACTTCCTTTGTCACAATGTAATTTGCCAGACTCATCTCACAGCAGTTATTGAGACAGAATTCCGAAACGGAGGGCCTCATTAAACAAGTAATTGGCAATAACAGATCTCAATAGCTTACGAAAAACCTCATGGTATCGGTTTACGGTAACATAAAAGAAGAAATTTCATGTTTATTTTCATACTAGGAAGCTCTTGTTTCGCTAGCTGTCGATAACTCTTAAAAAATTAGTCACTGAAGTGAAATAAATAAAAAAGGAAGTATAAGTAGTGATATATCGCCATAGTTAAGTAAGTTCCGTGTGTTTAATAATTGGCAAAACACTCTCCTCCTTGTGTGCTATCATTCGCCAAACTTTCGTTTCGATGTCTCGAGCGGTTTAGGAGCTATGAGAGATGTTACGAGTATTTCATTCTCGCGGACGTGAGATCGGAAGTGAGCGCGCTACATGGGATCCATTTTCTCGAGATCGGAGGCAGATAGAGATCTCCTGCCAAGTCTAAACCAAAATTCAGCATGTTATCTAAATTTCACACGTAGCAACATATGGTGTAATACGCACCAAACGCAAAATCATAGCGACCCCTAATTTTCGTTGCAAACTTTTTGAGTTTTGCGTAGTGTCTTACTAAAATGTGTACATCACAATAAGAATGGTCATTAGCGAGGTGATGGGCACTTCGTCACGAAGCTGACATATAACGCTACAAGTGAGACAAAAGTCATATTTTCAGAGAATAGTTTCTGTAAAATCGTTTGAGAAAGATAAGAGGTTGCGCGCGCTTCGGTTCAGTCAGCACAGAGCGTCGCCAGTCGGCGCGTGCGAAGTACGGTGTACGCGTCGCAATTTGCGCTGGACCCGCGCGACCTGTGCGGCACGTGCGTGTCGCGCTGTAGTGTCGTGTCACCTCACACGTGTTATACGCTTCTCAATTTGCGCATAGCCTAATGCACGACCACACACAAGTCTGATAACCCGGGAACACATCGCCGAATTGGGTTGGACATCGCTGTTTCACCCATCCTACAGTCCAGACGTGGCACCCTCGGACTTACATCTCTTTTATCCCCTTAAAGACTCTCTGCGGGGAACACACTTTGAAGATGACGAGAGTGTCAGTCATGCAGTGAAAACATGGCTACGTCTACAGGACAAGAAAATTTACCAGCAGGAAATACATGCTCTTCCACAGCGTTGACGTAAGGGCATAGAACGTGATGGAGACTATGCAGAAAAAGTAGGACATGGACAAGACATGTTGATGTATATTGTCGCCAAATTCGGCCTCTTAACAATAAGTATGTTCTAAGAAGAATAATGTGGGACATTACTTATCGAACGACCCTCGTAAATGGTGCACCTTTCGAACCTGCCACATTTCACAAGTACAGGGAAAAAAATGCGGTAGGTACGATAATGAAACTGCACCACAGCCTAGAGTATCTCAAAGAATGTATATTTCCGCCACAGACGTGCCAATACTGACCTTATGACTTATCTTAGAAGAAAGATTAAGGAAAGGCAAACCTACGTTTCTAACATTTGTAGACTTAGAGAAAGCTTTTGACAATGTTGACTGGAATACTCTCTTTCAAATTCTAAAGGTGGCAGGGGTAAAATACAGGGAGCGAAAGGCTATTTACAATTTGTACAGAAACCAGAAGGCAGTTATAAGAGTCGAGGGACATGAAAGGGAAGCAGTGGTTGGGAAGGGAGTGAGACAGGGTTGTAGCCTCTCTCCAATGTTATTCAATCTGTATATTGAGCAAGCAATAAAGGAACAAACGAAAAGTTCGGAGTAGGTATTAAAATCCATGGAGAAGAAATAAAAACTTTGAGGTTCGCTGATGACATTGTAATTCTGTTAGAGACAGCAATGGACTTGGGAGAGCAGTTGAACGGAATGGACAGTGTCTTGAAACGGGGATATAAGATGAACATCAACAAAAGCAAAACGAGGATAATGGAATGTAGTCGAATTAAGTCGGGTGATGCTGAGGCAATTAGATTAGGAAATGAGACACTTAAAGTAGTAAAGGAGTTTTGCTATTTGGGGAGCAAAATAACTGATGATGGTCGAAGTAGAGAGGATATAAAATGTAGACTGGCAATGGGAAGGAAAGCGTTTCTGAAGAAGAGAAATTTGTTAACATCGAGTATAGATCCAAGTGTCAGGAAGTTATTTCTGAAAGTATTTGTATGGAGTGTAGCCATGTATGGAAGTGAAACAGCCGGCCGCTGTGGTCTAGAGGTTCTAGGCGCTCAGTCCGGAACCGCGCGACTGCTACGGTCGAAGGTTCGAATCCTGCCTCGGGCATGGATGTGTGTGATGTCCTTAGGTTAGTTAGGTTTAAGTAGTTCTAAGTTCTAGGGAACTGATGACCGCAGATGTTAAGTCCCATAGTGCTCAGAGCCATTTGAACCATTTTGAAGTGAAACATGGACGATAAATAGTTTTGACAAGAAGAGAATAGAAGCTTTCGAAATGTGGTGCTACAGAAGAATGCTGAAGATTAGATGGGTAGATCACATAACTAATGAGGAAGTATTGAATAGGATTGGAGAGAAGAGAAGTTTGTGGCACAACTTGACCAGAAGAAGGGATCGGTTGGTATGACATGTTCTGAGGCATCAAGGGATCACCAATTTAGTATTGGAGGGCAGCGTTGAGGGTAAAAATCGTAAAGGGAGACCAAGAGATGAATACACTAAGCAGATTCAAAAGGATGTAGGTTGCAGTAGGTACTGGGAGATGAAGAGGCTTGCACAGGATAGAGTAGGATGGAGAGCTGCATCAAACCACTCTCAGGACTGAAGACCACAACAACAACAACAACAACAACAACAACGAGTGCAGCATGATCGCATGAAACGAAAATGGCGACTTTACAGCAGCTCTCGCTAGCAGTAGTGTGGTCTGCATATACAAAATCGCCAATTACTGCACAATGAAATTATCGTAGGACGTAGGAACGTGATTCACCCGATATGGAAACAGTTAAGGAGTGGTACCGTAAGTTTCCGGCAGCTGGAAGTGTTGTGAAACATTGTGGTGGAGCACGTCGAAGCGTTTCGTAAGAGATAAGGGAGAACATCAGAGAACTGTTCCTCAGAAGCTCACGTAAGTCAATTTGTAAGTCAAGTCCGTTTGCAAGTTCCTGCATAGGAAATTTCCCAAGCGCTGATTCGGGCTTGGAGGATCCACTGCCTGGCCACCACTCTCTCCAGACTTTGTTCCACTGGATTTCTTCTTGTGGGTATTCGTGAAGGACCGCGTGTATGCGACCATAGTGGACGACATTTCTACGTTGAGACGTTGTATCAATGACGCGACTGCAACAGTGGCAGAGCACATGTTGCGAAGAACATGGTGAGAGATTGACTACAGATTCGATATCGTTCGTGCTACGGACAGTTTACGTCTAGAGTAGTACTGATGATTATCAAATAAATTCTTTGAGACGCTCTAGCATGTGGTACAATTTCATCACCATAGCTACTGTAGTTCTTTTTTCTAGGGCCTTTGAAATGTTCTTGAACTGAAACGGACACCCAGTATTGGAAAACCCACCAAAATGTCATTGTTCACTGCGGCATGTTAAGCTGCACTTATTCATTTGACCAAAAACACATGTACTGTAAAGTAGCTGATTGGGAGCCTATAGTACGGTTCAAAATGTCGCGACTTTTCTCCTTTTCAATTGGCGCAAGGTGTCAGGTGCACTGCTGACCTAGAGAGATGTTTAATCAACAGTGTGTGAAGTGCATGGTTCAGACCGGACGCCTCTGCGGTATTTTGTGAATGTTTCTCATACTTTCACTGTGGCCTAGTTATTTATGTTGCTGTGAAATGGAAGCAGGATGTTCAGTTAAGCCGTCGGCACAGGGGCAATGCGTTCCAACGTCAACGTTGAGCGCTCAGAATTCAACGTGCTGCTGAACGTTCAGGAACGATGCGATTTGTGCATACGGTGTGCGTATCACAACGTCGTATAAGCGATCACGACGCGGCCTTGCCGTAGCTGCCCGTATCTAGCTCGCAAATCCACTGGCTGCTTCAAACCCTTGCCGTTTTTCGTAGTTTTAGTTCAGCCGATAAATATCATGTTAACTCCCTGTAATTTAAAGCAGTAATAATTGATTTCAGTATTTCCAATAGCTTTTAATACGAATTACTATTATTCTCGTTGCAACACGCACGTGGGGTCAAACGCACGTGTTTATGACAAACAGCCCAAACATTTAATATTTTAAGGAGACACATACATTACATGCATTAATTGTAAAACGCAAATAGTGAGGTAGGGTACAATTTACTGAATTACAAAGAGCATTCTAGTTGCAAAAAAAAAAAAAAAAAAAAAAAAAAAAAAAAAAAAAAAAAAAAAAAAGGTTCAAATGGCTCTGAGCACTACGGGACTTAACATCTGAGGTCATCAGTCCCCTAGAACTTAGAACTACTTAAACCTAACTAACCTAAGAACATCACATACATCCAAGCCCGAGGCAGGATTCGAACCTGCGACCGTAACGGTCGCGCAGTTCCAGACTAAACGGCCTAGAACCGCTCGCCCCCCCCCCCCCCCTCAATGTGCGTCGTGTAAAAGAAAACTTGTTCTTACAATAAAATACAGTACATGTCTCTAGATATTTAACAGAGTCTGAATTATGTCCTGTACATAGAGTCAAAGGTTTTACTTTTCTGTATTTATTGCAGGACAATACCAACATATACAGTCATTAAACGACTGTTCACAAAAGAAGCAAAAATGGTGTATTTCTGCGTTCCCTTGTTTAAAAATGAAGACTCAAAAGTGGTCGATATCTCATTTCATATATTTCCAGCAAATGAAGACTTGCTTGAAAAATGGCTAAGGGCTATATCCTGACAGGGACCAGAAAAAACAGTATCTGGGAGCCTTCCAAAAAATTGGTAGTATGTAGTCAAAATTTTGATGACAGCTGCTTCAGTTTTCTACCAAAACTAGAAGACTTCTCCCCAATTCTATTCCTACAATTTTCCCTCGATACCCAGCATATAAGCAGGCAAAAAGTGAAAATCCGGACAGAAAACGAAATTATTTTAAAGCTTTCTTCAATGCGCACGAAAGGAGTCTCGGGCGTTTGTCCCACGCTGCAGACGATAACGTGACAATAGAAAGCGCAACTGGAATCGCCAGCCATGCTTCCAATAAAGTAGAAGCTGCATTTCAAGTGGACGTACGTGTACCTCGTAAGAGTCCCCGCTCTTCTAGTAGGAATGTGGGGAAGTATTATTCACGAGTCGTTGCAAGAAAAAACAAAATCATTGCTAGGCTGCGTCAGAAAATAGAACACTTACGTTAAAACACCAACGTAAAAATAAAAAAAAGAGTGTGAACACATGTAGAACAATAGAGATAATGCTGTTTGAGGCATTCCCGCCGCTGCACCTGCTTGATAGGTTATCGGGAATTACGCCGGATAATATTGTAAAATCCGCACAATATTTCAGCGAGACAACTGCCAGCCATCTTCAGGTGCTACTGTTGCGTCCCAGAGAAGCTCGCCAATTTATATGTTGGCTTTCTAGAACAAGGCAGGCTCCAGCGGGGGCATAACGTCATCGAAGACCAATCGTAAACGGCGTCGAATACCAGAGCCCTCTGCTGGAGAAACGGTTCGCGGTCTGCAGAAGCGCGCCGCGGCGCGGGAAAATGCGGCCGGGAGCGACGGACCCTGTTCGCGCGCGCGAGATGTTGGCGCGCGATTTAAGCATCTGCGTTAAGGTTTTCCATCTGAGTTGACTCGGTGCAGATGCTAATCTGCGGCTGACGATTCATTAGTGCTGCCAAGCTTGGCTCCCAGGCTTTGCTCTGGTGAGACCCCGTGTCTCTGTTAGGTCACTGCTTATACGTCTTTCGACCGCCTCTTTGATGATGGAGTCCCAGTATGTGGAAGCATACGAGACCATCTTGGTTTCTTCACAGTTCATGTCGTGTCCCGTGTCAAGGCAGTGTTCAGCAACTGCAGATTTCTCTGGCTGACCCAACCTCGTGTGACGTTTATGTTCGTCGCATCTGTCTTTAACCGTACGACACGTCTGGCCAATGTAAGACTTCCCACAGTGGCACGGGATTTTATATATTCCTGGTCTCCTCAGGCCGAGGTTGTCTTTAACAGAGCCCAGCATTGATTGCACTCGTGCTGGGGGCCGGAAAACAAATTGAATTCGGTATTTCTTGAAAATTCTGCCCATCTTAAAAGACATGCCGCCTATTCCCAAGACCTTGTGCATCAATAAGTTCATCAGTGCCGTTGAACAAGGAGTTTTAAAATATCCGAATGATGCTGCTGAAGAAATAAGGCGAGAGCCTTGCAGATCAATAACCAGGATGCCTGCACCCAAGCAGAATGTCACCTTTGAAGAAAGAAGAGCGCTCCGTTCTTTAAAAGAAGACAGTGATACAGTAATTTCACCAGCTGAAAAGGGTAACGCCACTGTTCATCTGCCTGCTACATCTTATTTTACCAAGTTGATGGACTTACTACAGGATACAGCGTATCGTCGTCTCCAGAAAGATCCGACGGATGCCGTACAACGGAAGACATCCGCTCTCCTCAATTTCAGCCAACTTCCTGACCATCTGAAGAAGAGTTTAAGAGTACCTTAGCGCAGATGCTAAAATCGCGCACCAACACCTCGCGCGCGCGAACGGGGTCCGTCGCTCCCGGCCGCATTTTCCAGCGCCGCGGCGCGCTTCTGCAGACCGCGACCCGTTTCTCCAGCAGAGGGCTCTGGTATTCGACGCCGTCTACGATTGGTCTTCGATGATATTATGCCCCCGCTGGCGCCTGCGCTGTTCTAGAGAGAAAACGTATAAATTGGCGAGCTTCTCAGCGACGCGGCAGTAGCACCTGAAGATGGCGAGCAATTGTCTCGCTGTAATATTGTACGGTTTTTACAGTATTATCCGCCGTAATTCCCGGGAACCTATCAAGCAAAAGGGTTAATGTTCCGAATTTTTGCAATATTGTTCTTCAGTTTAATTGTATATGTTTGTACTTTACATTAAACTAGTCTGAGTGAGATAGTAACGACCTGTACTATGCACACCTCAACTTTTACACCTTTTTTTTTAAAAAAAAATAGTATGGTGATTTCCAATATTACGCGATTTAAGTACGTAATAAAGTATAGAGTAATAAGGTGACATCTAACGACCGTGTTGGAACTACAGGCGCGCTGCCAATGACGGCTCCGAGAACCAGCCCGTAATACCGCGAGCGTACATTTCACGTAAGGTCCGCTAGGATACGAGACGAGAAATTAGACCCGTACAGAGGCTTATAGACAGTCGGTTTTCTATCACTCTATTTAAGAGCAGAACAGCAAAGAGAGTGAGTAGTAGCAGTACAATGTATCCCCACACCTGCCACGCACCATATGTTGACTTTCGGAGTATGTATGAGGATGTAAATGTAAGTCGTGTCACGTGGTGTTAGTGAGCTTTCTTCTAAGGGAGACTAATTTTTCCCCTTTTGTGGTTATATCCAGGGTGTCCCATTTATCTCGACCATTTCAAATACCTTTTAGTCCAGAAGTAAATAAAAGTTTTACACGTAAACGGTATTTAACTACCTGCAGGAAGGTAACCAGCATGACTGACTTACTTGTACTTTCATTCGTTATAAAGCAGTAAGTGTTTTTTAAATAGCTCCCTATATTTACGGCCGTGCCTCAGTGATAGCGCCAGTTCCCGCCAGATTACCGAAGTTAAGTGCTGTCGGGCTTGGTTAGCACTTGGATGGGTGACCGTCCAACCTGCCGAGCGCTGTTGGCACGTGGGATGCACTCAGCCTTGTGAGGCCAATGCAGGAGCTACAGCACTGAGAAGCGGCTCCGGTCATCTACATCTACATTTATACTCCGCAAGCCGCCCAACGGTGTGTGGCGGAGGGCACTTAACGTGCCACAGACATTACCTCCCTTTCCTGTTCCAGTAGCATATGGTTCGCGGAAAGAACGACCGCCGGAAAGCCTCTGTCCGCGCTTGAATCTCTCTAATTTTACATTCGTGATCTCCTCGGGAGGTGTAAGTAGTGGGAAGCAATATATTCGATACCTCATCCAGAAACGCACCCTCTCGAAACCTGGACAGCAAGCTACACCGGGATGCAGAGCGCCTCTCCTGCAGAGTCTGCCAGTTGAGTTTGCTAAACATCTCCGTAACACTATCACGCTTACCAAATAACTAAGTAACGACACGCGCCGCTCTTCTTTGGCTCTTCTCTATCTCCTCTGTCATCCCGACCTGGTACGATCCCACACTGATGAGCAATACTCAAGTGAAAACTGTCTACGACCGCTAGAGAGATATATGCTGACCACATGCCTCTCCACATCCGTATCTAGTGACGCCTAGGCGGTGAGGACGATACGGCGATCGGTCGGTACCGTTGGGCTTTCTGAGGCCTGTTCGGTCCCACTACATCCACTTCCTGTCGACAAGGCCTCAAATGGTTCAAATGGCTCTGAGCACTACGCGACTTCACTGCTGAGGTCATCAGTCGCCTAGAACTTAGAACTAATGAAACCTAGCTGACCTAAGGACAGCACACACATCCATGCCCGAGGCAGGATTCGAACCTGCGACCGTAGCGGTCGCTCGGCTCCAGACTGTAGGGCCTAGAACCGGCCGGCTCTCCACAAGGCCTCTTCAAAAACGTAACATTTGTACCATACACATAAGAATGACATTATGAAAAACGTAACATCAAATAAGAGTTAGGTCTGCCGTGCCAGCACACAGCGGTAGTACCCTCCGTAATGCAGCTCTTACACTTGCTGGAGTTGACAGTAAACCAATGTAAACACCAGCAACATGCAATCCAACTTTAGCTGAAGATTTGTGTGAGTAAAATGTAAACAATATATTGTAGGACTAAATGTTAGGATGGAGAGAGAGAGAGGGAGGGAGAAGGATATGTCAATCAGAAATTAAACACATCGTTCTTATTTTCGTACCATTGGATATAGATATCCACAACTTGGTGGCAAACTGTAATGGGGAAGAAATCGGAAAATACCAGTAATAAATTTTGCTCTAGCGAACGAGATGACAGCGACTGCACAACCGGCGCCCACATGGCAACAAAAGGAACCATCTTGCACGCTGCAGCGTTTTCGGCCGCGTCAGATAAAATACCGGACGCCCTAAAGAGTTCTCCGCCGATGCGAATTCATTCCGGGAGAGGCACACAAAGGGAACCGGGCTTCTCCAGACCGCGGCGCGGCGGAAGCCCTGCTGACGAAGCTTCCGGGCAAGACGAGCGCCCCAAATCCGCACGGCAATTTATGTGCTGCTCGCCGGTGAGGGCAGGCAGGGGAGGGGGAATATCTACGTGCCTCTCGACAAGCGCTTCGGCCGCAGGTGCCTTCTATCACTGTGGGCCTACCCCTCTGGCCTCCTCAGCTACCCTCCGTGTGCAGCTCCCGGCCGCAGAGATCAAATAAAACTGCGGCAGTCCTTAGAAAGTAAGTTTACCGAATCGTCAAAAGACGACGCCATTGTCAAAGGCGACTCCACATACGAATAGAAGACGCGGTCCTTGAATTTCGAAAGGCCTCCGACACAGTTCTGCACTATCGCCTAATGAACAAAATAGTAAGAATACGGAACATCAGACCAGCTTCGTAAGTGGTTTGAAGAACTGCTAGTAAATAGCGCACATCACATCACTGTTAATAGAGGTGGGTCTAGTGGTGAAGTGCACGTCTGTATACCGAAAGGTCTCGGGGTCGTATCCCGGAGTATACAGGGTGGTCCATTGATCGTGACCGGCCAAATATCTCACGAAATAAGCGTCAAACGAAAAAACAACAAAGAACGAAACTTGTCTAGCTTGAAGGGGGAAACCAGATGACGCTATGGTTGGCCCGCTAGATGGCGTTGCTATGGGTTAAACGGATATCAACTGCATTTTTTAAAATAGGAACCCCCATTTTTTATTACATATGCGTGTAGTACGTAAAGAAAAATAAATGTTTTAGTTGGACCTCTTTTTCCGCATTGTGATACATGGCGCTGTAATAGTCACAAACACATGGCTCACAATTTTAGACGAACAGTTGGTAACAGGTAGGCTTTTCTAAATTAAAATACAGAACTTAGGTACGTTTGAACATTTTATTTCGGTTCTTCCAATGTGATACATGTACCTTTGTGAACTCATCATTTCTGACAACGCATGCTGTTACAGCGCGATTACCTGTAAATACCACATTAATGCAATAAATGCTCAAAATGATGTCCATCAACCTAAATGCATTTGGCAATACGTGTAACGACATTCCTCTCAACAGCGAGTAGTTCGCTTTCCGTAATGTTCGCACATGCATTGACAATACACTGACGCATGTTGTCAGGCGTTGTCGGTGGATCACGATAGCAAATATCCTTCAGCTTTCCCGGGGACGTCAGAGCCGGTGAACGTGCAGGCCATGGTATTGTGCTTCGGCGACCAATCCACCTGTCACGAAATATGCTATTCAATACCGCTTCAACCGCACGCGAGCTATGTGCCGGCCATCCATCATTGTGGAAGTACATCGCCATTCTGTCATGTAGTGAAACATCTTGTAGTAACATCGGTAGAACATTTCGTAGGAAATCAGCATACATTTTGATTGCCATCGATAACATGGGGGCCAATTATCCTTTCTGCCATAATGCCGCACCATACATTAACCCGCTAAGATCGCTGATGTTCCACTTGTCGCAGCCATCGTGGATTTTCCGTTGCCCAATAGTGCATATTATGCCGGTTTACGTTACCGCTGTTGGTGAATGACGCTTCATCGCTAAATACAACGCGTGCAAAAAAACTGTCATCGTCCCGAAATTTTTCTTCTACTGATGTGCGGATTAGCAGAGACAGCAGCTAAAACACCTACTTGGGCCTCATCATTTGTTGCAGGTCGTGGTTGACGTTTCACATGTGGCTGAACACTTCCTGTTTCCTTAAATAGCGTAACTATCAGACGAACGGTCCGGACACTTGGATGATGTCGTCCAGGATACCGAGCAGCATACATAGCACACGCCCGTTGGGCATTTTGATCACAATAGCCATACATCAACACGATATCGACCTTTTCCGCAATTGGCAAACCGTCCATTTTAACACGGGTAATGTATCACGAAGCAAATACCGTCCGCATTGGCGGAATATTACGTAATACAACGTACTTATACATTTGTGACTATTACAGCGCCATCTATAACAAAGCGTAAAAAGTGGTCCAACTAAAACATTCATATTTCTTTACGTACTGCACGAATATGTAATAAAAATGGGGGTCCTATTAAAAAAAAAAAAAACGCAGTTGACTACCGTTTGACCTATGGCAGCGCCATCTAGCGGGCCAAACATAGCGCCATCTGGTTTCCCCCTTAAAGCTAGAGAAGTTCCGTTCTTTGTAGTTTTTTCGTTTGACGCTTATTTCGTGAGATATTTGCCCCGGTCATTATCAATGGACCACCGTGTACAGCAAGAGTGCCAGATTCCAGACCAAACTGCATTGGAAGAACACTCAGGAAGTGTAGTCCAACCACGAATGGTGTAGGCAGCCTACAAAATCATGGTTCGTCCGTTACTGGACTACTGCTTATGAGTTAGCGAACCTTACAGTATAGAATTGAAACAGGAAACAGTAAAAGATCAACAGAATACGACCACCTTTCGTCACAGTTTCGTTGATCAACAGTCACCGACATGTTCTTCCAGCTCACGTAGCAGCCGATTCAAGACAGGTGTCGATTTACTGTCAGAGTTTCGAAGACGTACATTCCTAGAACAGTCGACTTACGTAATTCTTCCTCCTATACATACCTCATGTAGTTGGTACACCTGTAGCCTTTTCGTTTCCTGAGCCTAACAACTCTCGTGACCTCAAGCCTTATTTCAGGAACCTACAGACAACGGAATGTGGAACTAGGCATAGAAACCAAATAACAACAGTGAACCAAGGGATGTTAAAACGTAAAACTACTTGCAGGAGCTTTTTTTCAATTTTTTGATTTTTTAAATACTTTTTACACTGATTCCAAGCTACCTGTTTCTCGACTGCTATGATAGTGTACAAGATCCCTTGCCTTCTGCGTCCCTATCACACTTGATGTTCTCAATAATACATTTTAAACACTTTAATCTTCATTTGCCTCTACGCTTATCCTTTCTATACCAAACGAATTCCTTGAGTAGTCCTTACAAAGTCGCAACTTTATATATCAATCTTATGCGAAGAAATGTCACATAGGTTTTTTTCTCTGATACTCATTTCACCAACTCTCCAGTTCTAATACTGAATGTTGAAAACATTATTCATAACAAACGAAAGTACCACTCTCGGCCACCACGTTATCTTTTAGCGTTGAAATATCGACTTTTTCTATTACAATACCCTTCAAATTTAAAATAATTCACTTAAAGACTGAAGTAAACAATAGATGCCATCTGAAAGGATTTTGCGATCCAAGACGTGCGTTTTACCCTGGTTTGATGGAAATGTGGTGTTCGCTTCATACGAACAAAAGCTTTTTGGTCGAACTATACATTAATAAAAGTAATGAAGAGACATATTAATGGCACAGTGTTATTGTCAATGTCGTGTGTCTCCTTTGTATTCGGGTGAAAGCAGATTTCAATTAATCCTCGTGGATGGCAATATATAAAATACACGTTTTTAACATTGTCTACGTTAATGGTATCAGCTATAAAGAGACGGCACGTAAAACATTCGAATAGTGTTCGTACGTCAGATGTGATACATTAATAACAGATGGAGAAAACAACGAAACTGCATAAAGAATGGGGAGCCATATAGTACATAATTTACTTTCAATGTATGGTGTTTTTCTGTTGCGCGCGTCACATATTCGTAACAAAGCTAGTAGCTCTTCGAGAGAATTTTTATTTCTGTTTTAAAAGACACGGTGCAGAGAATTTGCTACAGCGATGAGAAAGATCGTGAAATTGTAAAATATTTTACAAAGCAACACAGTTTCCTTTGTAGGCTGCATATAAATCGTCTTTATTTAATTTGAATTAAATAATTTAATCACCGCTTTTATAATGGAAAAACAGCTGTCGGGCATTATGATCATCAAATATGTATTGCAAATGTCGCTGTGTATGCGCGTATATGTAACTCTGAATGCCCTTCGGTGTTGTCTCTCACCAGGACGCAATACGTCAGTGAGATAGCTTTGTTCTTGCAAAGTTGATTGTACACATACTCTACGAAAATGTAATGGGGATTATGACTGTATTTCCTTTCATGCTTGAGTAACAGCTGCTGAGACAGACGGCGAAGGACATCTAATGGGGACCAACGTATATACCTGTTTTAAAAAATGGGTTCGTCGCTGGCTTATGGAGTACATATGTACAGTCGTGCTCAAAAGTATCCGAACGACCTGAATTGAATTTCGCCTGATTCGTATGCAACCGGCATAACGCAGCTGTCTAGCAGGTCCTCTAATCGCTCCTTCATACAGTCGTGTGACTATTGAAAATGGTTCCAACTAGTCACCACTAGAAAACACTGCTCTGTATCGCAATAACTCATGATGTAAAGTAATACCACGGTACTACAAATATCAGGGAACACCTTATCACAGATAAGACTGTCCTTAAGGCTTGTAAGCTCACATTTATTACAATAAATGACATACCTGAAACTTTACCACTCTCATTACTACGTCAGATAGGTAATGCACGTAGTAAGTTCGTCGTATTCATGATTTACTCTTGGAAGTAACATACCGTACTTATTATTTAACACAAAATGACATTAAAAATTTAAGTTATTCACGAGCAGCTAGTTGAGAATATGTATGAACTTCAAATGGCACAACGAACCGTCTCGTTCTGCATATGGATTCAAACCCAGGTCATGCAGACTAAGCAAAGATTTCGTGACTGACGGAAACTAACAGTAATTCCTGATTACGCATACAGAGAGTGATATACCTCGATTTTAGACAGTATCAGTTAACAAATATCAACTTTAATTTACACAACGCAGACATTTTTAACGGACGCGAATTCCTACCCAGCATCTACTGTCCCTGTTAACGAACTACGAGAAATGTTAAATATTGCTTCTTCACAAGTAACTTACTTGAAAAGCCGTGAGGTAAAGCTTTCTGTTGGACAGGGATTCGAACCCAGAACCTAATCGGATTGAAATCGAAGCACAGTCAACTGTGACATATCGGATTTTCTCGGTAGTAGCTATATGTTTTAACTGAAATGACGAGACGAAACATTAATTTTTTCCTTCCCAGGACTCCAACCCGACACCTATCGCTGTTATATTCTAGAGAAAACGAACGTTGCAACAGCAGCAACATGTGAGCATATTTGAACTAGAAATAATATGACGAAAAGTTCAGTGTTGACTGGGAATAGAGCCCCACACATATCGTTGTCGACTACACACAAAGAGACGTCAGCTTACAAAATTAGTCACGGTGGAAAAAATGCGAGTCTATTCAATGGTTAAGTAGAAGCAAGCTTCCGACGCGGAGATTATGCTATTCTCATGTCAGCAGGATGTGAAGACTCTTCCAGGCATCATAGGCTAGCCATTTTGAAATTTTCACAAATTCAGCAAATTTCTTAGTTCCAGAAAATCCACTGTGAAGTATGAAGTTACCGGATAATTCGATTATTACCGTCATTATTACTATCATTTTCTTCATTCCCCTGCTGGAACACATGTGCTTGAAGATCATTTAATGCCTTTTGATCATTATAGAAGTAGTTTCCCAAGAACAGGTTGTTTCCCTGTCTGCGGAATCCTTTTCATGTTAATATCAAACATCAGCAATCACTCGAAGATTACATTAAAACTAAAGTAATTGATGAAGACGTTACTTGATAAGAAAAACGCGCTGCCTTTGTTCATTTACTTGCGTCTAGAAATGGATATTGAGTACTGCCAAACCAAAAGGCAAGAGGCTTTGGTAACGTGCTGACCTGTGAAAAAGCGTCCGTTATGGTTCGCAGTTCCAGTCTCACTTACTGTAACGTTTTTATCCCTTCTGTGGAAGAGCTTCAAGCAGTCAGGTCAAACATCGATAAGGAAATCGCAAGAAAATACTTTCGGCTAGTAGTGCAATGGTGAAAAACACAATGCTGCACAACAGGTAAGGCCTCTTTCCGCTCCTGGAAAGCAAATTTTGGGTTCTAGGAATATGTAACTTTATCTATGAAATGCCACATTTGTATACCCCTTGAGTATGTCACAGCATAACAATTAAACACAGACCCAGTCTAAATGAGTAGTGTTTTACTAATTCGTGTCCATAGAGGCACGCTTGTGTACAGATACTCAGTTTTATTAAAACAGACTTTCGTCGTAAGGTTATCGTGGGTAGTTTTATTTCATTTCTTATAATACAGTGCGCAGTTTTCGTAAGTTTTCCTTTCGTGTTGTTAAAACAATAGTAAACATGAGAGAGATATTAATCATCAAGGATATATGCGAATTCTCTGATGTTATCTATAACAGTCTGACAATGCACATGCAGTTTATTGATTACATCATGTAGAAAACTTGTTCTGAGTTAAAGCTGTCAAACAAGGTTTGAAGAAGAATAAAATGCCACTACCACACGACAGCTAATGTAGAAAATACTTTTCTGACGTATTTTGGCACGATGCGCTCTCCCCATACATAATACAAAAGTTTCGAGATGCATCTGCTGCCTGGCTGTCTATTAAACCTGAAAAGAACAAAATGTCGCAGAAGTTAGCTCTTTTTTGACATGCGACTATTTTGGGTTGAGAAGTGAAGGGAATTATGTTCAGAGTTCCATTAGATTGATAACTTTAGCAGACAGCAGAATAGCGTTTTAAAAAACGTAGCAGTGAATGTACTCGAAGTCGCGACATGTTATCTACAGTGCGCCACACTTACCATGAACTCAACAATTCCTGCAGAACTTATGCATTCCACTGCGCTGTGAGATAATGCATATGGCCGGGTCTAGACTTCTGAGAGACAAAGAGTTAAAGCTTTTATTTTGCACTGCACGACGTTTTTAACAAACAGAAAGCGCAATAGAGTAGCTCATGTGGAAAGGAACACTTCCTATTTAAATTTCTGCATCCTGCACTGTTGGCTGCTCTGTGAAGGTGGCAGTTACGTGATTTTATTTCGGTGATTACAACATAGCCTAATGTATGCACTGGGTAGCCGAGGCAGCTAGTTCATTGTAATTCCGTCAACCAAGCAAATGAATTTACTGAACATGCTGCAAATTACTACAGGGAGCCTGTGTGTAAGAATTTTCATCCAGTGTGGCGCAACGGCTTTACGATAGAAAAATGAATTCCAGAGAAGAGGATTTGGTGGTCTGTTGGACTGATGATAGGTTCATATACCTATGATCTCTGTTCGATTCCATCTCCGTAATACGTGTTGTTCGAGCGTAGCGGTAACAAATGAGTCAGCTCGTCTCTGAATTGCTTCGAAGACTTCCTTAAGTCCGACCTGGTGCAGATTCCAAACCCTCGAGCAGTACTCAAGAATAGGTTGCACTAGCGTTCTATATGCGGTCTCCATTGCAGATGAACCTCTCTTTCGTAAAATTCTCCCAATAAACCGAAGTCGACCAATCGCCTTCCCTACCACAAGTGCCGGCCGGTGTGGCCGTGCGGTTCTAGGCGCTTCAGTCAGGAACCGCGTGACCGCTACTGTCGCAAAATGGTTCCAATGGCTCTGAGCACTATGCGACTTTACTTCTGAGGTCATCAGTCGCCTAGAACTTAGAACTAATTAAACCTGACTAACCTAAGGACATCACACACATCCAAGCCCGAGGCAGGATTCGAACCTGCGACCGTAGCGGTCACGCGGTGCCAGACTGAAGCGCCTAGAACGGCACGGCCACACCGGCCGGCGCTACGGTCGCAGGTTCGAATCCTGCCTCGGGCATGGATGTGTGTGATGTCCTTAGGTTCGTTAGGTTTAAGTAGTTCTAAGTTCTAGGGGACTGATGACCTCAGAAGTTAAGTCCCATAGAGCTCAGAGCCTACCACAAGTCTCACATCCTCTTTCTATTTCATATCGTTTTGCAATTTGACTCCAGGATATATAAAAGATTTGACTTTGTCATGCAGGAAACTAGTAATACCACAACCGAACATTACAGGTTTGTCCTTCCTACTCACCCGCATTAACTTTTATTTTCCCACGTTTAGAACTAGAGACCATTTATCACATCAACTAGATTTTTGTCAAAGTCAACTTCTATCTTCCTACAGTCACTACCGAGCGAGATGGCGCAGTGGTTAGTACAGTGGACTCGAATTCGGGAGAACGGGGATTGAAACGCGCGTCATGCCATCCTGATTTAAGTTTTCCGTGATTTCCCTTAATGGCTTCCGGCAAATGCCCAGATGGTTACTCTGAAAGGGCACGCTCTATTTCCTTCCCCATCCTTCCGTAATACGATGGGACCAATGACCTCTCTGTCTGGTCCCCTCCCTCAAATCAACCAACAAACGAACCAACCTACAGTCACTCAAATTCGACACCCTAACATACACCACAGCATCCTCAGTGAACAACCGCAGATTTCTGCCAACCCTGTCCGCCAAATCATTTGTGTGTATAGAAAATAACAGCAGTCTTATCACAATTATCTGGGACTCTCCCGGCGATACCCTTGTCTCTGATGAACGTTCGCCGTCCGGGACGGGAGTATTACGAAAATGTTCGGCGAGCTTGTGTGGGTATCCCTTAAGAACGGTCTATAACTGGCACTAGAGGAAAGAGTCGTGGTTTACGGTATTTACATCCAAGGTTTCGGGGAAGCGAATCCTTGGTGATAGGCTGTCGATTCCGTAGGCACACACTCGTTCGGTCGGCTTTAACTCCGCCGCGCCACGACCAACCGCAGGGCGAAAACAATTACTAGAGTCGGCAAAGAGCGCACTGACCAGAGCGGGACTCATTAGACTAGCATCGTTAATCAGAGTGGCAGCCGGGCCCTTTGTGATGGCGAATATAAACCACGCTGAACTCTGCCGCTGATCCCTCCTTCCGCCTCCTTGATTTCTATCTCACCGTTTATGGCCGTCCCATCGCTCTCACCCCCACCCTTAAGTACCTTGGCGTCACCCTCGACCGTCGCCTCTCCTGGACTCCCCATCTCCAGACAATCCAAGCCAAGGCACGTTACCGACTCCGTCTCCTCAAGCTCCTTTCCGGCCGAACGTGGGGTCTGGACCCCTCCACCATCCTCCACACCTATAAGTCCCTCATCCGCCCTATCCTCTGTTACGCCCATCCCGCCTGGATCTCCGCCCCCCCTTCCTTTTATAAATCCCTCCAAATCCTTGAACGCCATGCTCTCCGCCTTGCCTATCGCATCCGTCTCCCTTCCCCCACGCGGATCCTGTATGACCTTATCCCCTTCCCCCACCTCCTCCTCTTCCTCGAAAGGATACGAATCCTATACACCTCCCGTAAACTCGATCCTCCTCACCCGCTCGTCTCCCCGATCCTCTCCCACCCCCGCCCGCTGCCGCGCCTGTACTCCCACGTCCCACCTGGTCTCCATCTCTCCACCCTCCTTACCCTCTCCCAAGGTGGTTTCCGCCAGCTCCCTCTCCCTGATGATGTCCTCGTCCCCTCCATCTACCCCTCCTATCAACTTTGACCCTGCCCCCCCCTCCCTCCTGGTGTCCTTTCCCTTCGGCACCCTCCCTCCTTTCTCTTCCCTTCCCTTCTCTTTCCTTTTCCCCCATCCCCTCCCTCCCCCCTCTTCTTCCGGGCTTCCCCTCCCCCTTCCTCTCTCCCCCCTCTTTCCCCTGCCCGTGGCGTCCCTGCTCTCCCCTCTCGCTTTCCCACTCCCCCTCCTCCTCCTCCTCCTCCTCTCTTGGCAGGTCCCCGGACTCGCACACGCCTCGTGAACTTTCGCGCGCCGGAGATCATCGCCCTCGTTTTAGTGTCTGTGCCGTAGTGTCTGTGCCTCAGTGTTTTTCGCCGTCCACGCTCCTTCGTTCACGTGTGTCATCTACATCGTCAGTGTTTGTGCCCAGTGCCGACGGTTTTTCTTGTTTGTTTCATCAAGTGTGAACGGCTTCATGTTTTTTTTTTTTAACTATTGTATCTCCTGTTTTTTAAACCGCCATTCTGTTACTTGTCTGTCTCCCTTTCTTTTTTATTGTACTGCTTATGGCTGAAGAGCGGAGTACACTGTTCCGCTGCCAGCCCACCTTGTATGGGGTGTCCAAATTACAATAAAGAAAAAAAAAAAAAAAAAAAAAAAAACTGCCGCTGATTATCGGACTCGTCGCCTGGGTGGGCACGGGCAGTCCGAAATTAGACGCGGACACCAGAGTTGCCGATACATCTGTAGGCGTCGTTGACAAAGGAAGGACATGGGCCTGGTTTGCAAAAAGGGATTCACTGGCGCAGAATGGACTGCTGGCTTATTGGGTGATACTCTTCAACATGTCACGAGGCTGAGAGCTAAACTACATTATCGCATGCGTCAGAGTCTAACAAGGACGTAATACAGCAATTTTTTATATACGTGATAGGTGAAGTTCAGATCTCAAACATCATTCTTCCAAAGCTGTTCGACCCTACTCTCACAAACTCTCAAGAAAATCTACACTGAAGTTGTCCGACAGCGTTTAATATTATACACTTCTGGCCATAAAAATTGCTAAACCTCAAAGAGAGCTTGGATGGCGTGTACAGGTACAGCTGCCCATGCAGCTTCAACACCATACCACAGTTCATGAAGAGTAGTGACTGGCGTGTTGTGACGAGCCAGTTGCTCGGCCACCATTGACCAGACGTTTCAGTTGGTGAGAGATCTGGGGAATGTGCTGGTCAGGGCACCAGTCGAACATGCGGTCGTGCATTATTCTGCTGAAATGTAGGGTTTCGCAGGGACCGAATGGAAGGGTAGAGCCACGGGTCGTAACATATCTGAAATGTAACGTCGACTGTTCAAAGTGCCGTCAATGCGAACAAGAGGTGACGGAGACGTGCAACCAATGGCACCCCATACCATCACAACGGGTGATACGCCAGTATGGCGATGACGAATACACGCTTCCAATGTGCGTTCACCGCGAGGTCGCCAAACACGGATGCGAATGATGCTGTAAACAGAACATCGATTCATCCGAAAAAATAACGTTTTGACAATTGTGCCCCTAGGTTCGTCGTTGAGTACACCATCGCAAGCGCTCCCGTCTGTGATGCAGCGTCAAGGGTAGCCGCAGCCATGGTCTCCGAGCTGGTAGTCCACGCTGCTGCAAACGTCGTCGAACTGTTGGAGCAGATGGTTGTTGTCTTGCAAACGTCCCCATCTGTTGACTCAGGGATCGAGACGTGGCTGCACGATCCGTTACAGCCATGCGGATAAGATGTCTGTCATCTCGACTGCTAGTGATACGAGGCCGTTGGGACCCAGCACGGCGTTCCGTGTTACCCTCCTGAACCCACCGATTCCATATTCTGCTAACAGTCATTGGATCTCGACCAACGCGAGCAGCAATCACGTGATATGATAAACCACAATCGCTGTAGGCTACAATCCGACCTTTATCAAAGTCGGAAACATGATGGTAGGCATTTCTCCTCCTTACACGAGGCATCATAACAACGTTTCGCCAGGCAACGCCGGTCAACTGCGGTTTGTGTATGAGAAATCGGTTGGAAACTTTCCTGATGTCAGCACGTTGTAGGTGTCGCCACTGGCGCGAACCTTGTGTGAATGCCCTCAAAAGCTAATCATTTGCATATGACAGCATCTTCTTCCTGTCGGTTAAATTTCGCGTCTGTAGTACGTCATCTTCGTGGTGTAGCAATTTTAATGGCTAGTATTGTACTCTAAAGTTGTCCGACAATGTTTAAAATTATAAAATAAGATCTTCCTCTTTCAAGAAGAATCGTGGCTTTGTGGTAAAGGGCTCAGCTGACACATGAGGGACATGAGTTCGATTCCAGGCGCGAATAAAATTTTTGAACAAAGCTGCTTCTCTCATGAACATTTCCGTGATGTGTAAAATACATATTCAGAGTGAACATTAATAAAACTGACCTACTGCAGAGTCGGATTACTGAGTGCAACTGGAGGAATAGAAGGTCCTCGGAATATATTAACGGAAGTGCATCGCTGCCACGGTAGATGGCGCTGAAGAATGAAGGTTCCGCTGACGTCGTGCCGCGTATTCCTTGTGTGACGGACGTTCCGCGATCGACGCATCTTATTGTACAGGTAAGCAGCAGAATGGTCCGGTATTCATCTCAAGAACACGCTGAGTCAGTGTTCGTATTCGGGAACACATATGGAAAAGACCGAGAGACAGCATCCCCCATACCAAAACAAATACCCTCACTGACGCCAGCCGCATCACACAGCATTTCAATTGCCTTATGGCATGTGTGTGGTCATAGATCCTTTCAGACAGACGAACGTGCAAGTTGATGGCGGACTTTGCGTAATCCAGATTTGTAGGACCACATTCTACAGGCTACTGACAAGGGAACCTCCCCATCGCACCCCCCTCAGATTTAGTTATAAGTTGGCACAGTGGATAGGGCTTGATAAACTGAACACAGATCAATCGAGAAAACAGGAAGAAGTTGCGTGGAACTATGAAAAAACTAAGCAAAATATACAACTGAGTAGTCCATGTGCAAGGTAGGCAACATCAAGGATAGTGTGAGGTGAGGGAGCCGTGGTCGCGTGGTTAGCGTGAGCAACTGTGGAACGAGAGGTTCTTGGTTCAAATCTTCCCTAGAGTGAAAAATTTACTTTCTTTACTTTTGTAAAGTTATGATCTGTCCGTTCGTTCATTGACGTCTTTGTTCACTGTAATAAGTTTAGTGTCTGTGTTTTGCGACCGCACCGCAAAACCGTGCGATTAATAGACGAAAGGACGTGCCTGTCCAATGGAAACCGAAAACATTTGATTGCAAGGTCATAGGTCAACCTATTTCTCCACAGGAAAACACGTCTGATATATTCTATACGACACTGGTGACGGCATGTGCGTCACATGACAGGAATATGTTGTCGACCCACCTAACTTCTACACTTGGTGAATGGGTAAAAAGATTCTTCTACCTTGCCCAATTTAGGTTTTCTTGTGAATGTGATAATCACTCCAAAAAAAGTGTGAAAACATAAGAGTTTGTCACATAAACTGCAACAAATGAATGCAACAGTTTCACAGTCGCACAGTTTTGTCTGTGCTCTGTCAAAACATATGTTTTTAACGTTTTCAAATTTTTCCGTGTGTAGACCGTCAAATCCTGCATATGTCCAAGCAAAACTGAACGTGTCCTGGAATTTTGGAGAGCGAAGTTGATTATATGTGAGTGCCTGAACTTTGATAATTGTCTGAAAATAAAAAAATTAAAACTTTCTTCCGAGGGAAGACTTGAACCAAGGACATATCGGTCCGCAGCTGCACACGCTAACCACGGGACCACGGCGCTCGTGGGTTTACACCTACCTGGTTGTTACCTATCTTACACATGGACTACTCGGTTTGTATATTTTGCTTATTTTTTCATAGTTCCACACAACTTCTTCCTGTTTTCTCGATTGATCTGTGTTCAGTTTTTCAAGGCCTATCCACTGTGCCAACTTATAACTAAATCTGAGGAGGGTGCGATGGGGAGGTTCCCTTGTGAGAAGAACCCTAGTACAAGCCGCGCGCTAGTGGCCTGCACACATAGTGTAAGCGAATGTATGTATATGTGTATCCTGCATGACAACAGTTACTATTTCTATCATCCACAACGAGTGAAAGGATTATCAGCAGCGGATTTTCCTTTACGGGAAAGACTTTGTTGATGCTTTTTGCACCAGATCATCCCTATTATGGGATTTCTGTCATCAGTACTCTTTATCTACGAAGCAACCTTTACCAGAACTGGCTCCATCAGTCTGCATAATAGAATGAGATTTTCACTCTGCAGCGGAGTGTGCACTGATATGAAACTTCCTGGCAGATTAAAACTGTGTGCCCGACCGAGACTCGAACTCGGGACCTTTGCCTTTCGCGGGCAAGTGCTCTACCAACCGAGCTACCGAAGCACGACTCACGCCCGGTACTCACAGCTTTACTTCTGCCAGTACCTCGTCTCCTACCTTCCAAACTTTACAGAAGCTCTCCTGCGAACCTTGCAGAACTAGCACTCCTGAAAGAAAGGATATTGCGGAGACATGGCTTAGCCACAGCCAGAGGGATGTTTCCAGAATGAGGAGAGCTTCTGTAAAGTTTGGAAGGTCGGAGACGAGGTACTGGCAGAAGTAAAGCTGTGAGTACCGGGCGTGAGTCGTGCTTCGGTAGCTCAGTTGGTAGAGCACTTGCCCGCGAAAGGCAACGGTCCCGAGTTCGAGTCTCGGTCGGGCACACAGTTTTAATCTGCCAGGAAGTTTCAGTCTGCATAATAGTCATCTGTGGGCTACAGGCAATTCTCGGAGAATTGTTGAGGTGTCTCATTAGCATCGGTTCAGCCTCAGTGTGTTGGGAGGGATTCTTGGTGACTACATACTTGGACCGGATGCTATGCCGCAACACCTCGACGGAGGAGCGTACGTGGACGTTAGGCGGAATACTCTTCCTTGGCTACTTGAGAATGAGCCTTTGGCAATACGACAGGTTATGAAGTTTCTGCATGACGGAGCACCACACCACTTCCGCATTACTGCTCACCGACAACTCAACAACGCCTTTCACGGACGTTGGATAGGACGCGTAGGCCCTGCAGTATGGCCTGCTAGATCACCGGACTTAAAACCCTCTGGATTGTTACCTTTGGGGGCATTCGAAAAGCGTTCTGTATGCTGAACCAGTTCCTGATGCGCAGACCCTTCAACAGCGTCTTCACGACGCCTGTGACGCGATTCGGAGAGAGGCCAGAACGTGCCGAAAAGTGCGGCAGTCCATGATGCGACGTGTGAACGCGTGCATTGCATCTCATGGAGGCCACTTTGAACATCTGTTGTGATATGGATACGATGCAACTCCGTACTGCGTTCCGGGACGATTTTCTGTCGTTGCACGCACACAGTCCATTTCCAGAAACATGTTCATACGTCTTCTTTTCCTCTGTTTCCAGTCAGGGATCCGTCCCTGCAGTTTGTAGGTCTTATTAATGTTCACCCTGTTGATAGGAAAAATTTAATTTATAATGTCTTTTTTTTCATTTTAAGCGATATTGATGAACAATCTTTTATTAAATATCGGCCATTGAGCTTCTATGTTTGCAACGAAAAATGGATTTTTGTGTGTGATATGTAATTAAAAACAATAAGACGGGTAAATTTAAAAATAAAAATGTGACAGCTGCGAGAACTCGCGCACTGAGAGTTTCGTATTAACTTGATTATGCATACAGGCAGTTCATCCATTCATATCGATAATTTTTGCTTGTTATCGACACTGAAACTGGCAGGATATCTGTCCCATGAATTACAAGACTTTCGAGATCGTTTTAATTTCAACTTTTAAGTAGCATAACAAACGACAAAAGATATATTTTTTGGTATGATATAATTACAATTTTCCAAAATTTTCTTGGTTGTAATGTGAAATCTTGCTCCTTGGCAAATTTCATTATTCCACGTCAACGTGAAACATCCCGTGGATTATGATGACAGTTGTAGAGTATCAAAATATGTGACAGAAATGGCCGGAGGTTTTGATTCCACTGATTTAGAAGATTCACTTTTTAATGAGTTTACACCAAGTCTTTTGCTAAGGCGCATGGAATATTTTCTGATGTATAGAAATTATACTGTCAGTTTTGTGTCCAGTTTCGCGTGCTTGTCAACAACGAATAAAAGGCAGAAATGTAGTTGTCTGTGTGGAACTTTCTGTACGAGAAGAAAGAAACAAAATCGTACACTACAAAATTTGCAAATGAAAGTTGTGCTCCAATACGACTGTGTGTAATCTCTTATAATATTTTCTGTGAGAGCTGCATAATTTTCATAATTTTTAGACGTACATGTGTCTGAGATATTGCAGACGCTTTAAACTGTAACTAGAAAAACAAGTTCAGCGTTGATACATATTTGGTGTTCTGCTTTCGTGTTTTGCAAATTTCAGCGTGCTTCGCGACCTGTGTGGAACCTACTAGATGAATGACAGATTTCTGAAACCTGTTAACTGGTTGGAAGTGGAAAGTTGGAACTTGTTACTGCTAATTAATAGTTTACCCCATCCCTAGTACCTACAGTGGTAGACAAAATAATATGAACACATGTGAAGAAAAGAAAAGCTTTATTAGTACGCTGTTGGTACTTCGTCCGAGTGAGTTTCAAGCAATTTATATCCGACATGAGACGGATAAATATCATTAATGGACAACAGTTTGATGGTATACGTAACCACTCGTTCTGGAAAACATTCGCTAATTCAATAAATGTCCTTGGAGAAGGAAGTCTACAGCGCGACATGTCCTTCAAAATAACGCAGCAAGATTCAGTTGCATTCATATCAGGTGAGATAGCAGCCCACATAAAGTATTATACTACATCACCATATTTGTTAAACCAGTCTTAGACAGTTCCATAATTCAGAAACAAACCACTACCATCTTAGTTAACAGGTCGCGTGCACTGGTCCACAAGTTTCCAACATTAGGTAAAGACGATCCCTCAGAGTACTAACATAAAAGTGCAGCAGAATCGGCCTATCTGCGGATGACGATGATGGTTTTGTGGGGTGCTCAACATCGTGGTCATCAGCGCCCGTACAAGTTCCAATCTTTCCGTTTCCAGTCTCACCACTATCCGAATAATGGTGAGATGATGAGGACAACACAAACACCCAATCCCCGGACGGAGAAAATCCCCGACCCGGCATAGAATCGAACTCAGGACCCTACCTGTGGAAATTGGGCAACTGTCTTAATGCGAAATTGCTCCCTACAGCATCAGCTAACCCGCAACACCTGCTTCACTGTACTGTGGTGACAGTCAAAATGATAAAAAAAAATGGTTAAAATGGCTCTGAGCACTATGGGACTTAACAGCTGCGGTTATAAGTCCCCTAGAACTTAGAACTACTTAAACCTAACTAACCTAAGGACATCACACACATCCACGCCCGAGGCAGGATTCGAACCTGCGACCGTAGCAGTCGCGCGGTTCCGGACTGAGCGCCTAGAACCGCGAGACTACCGCGGCCAGCAGTCAAAATGATAGGTTTCCACTGAAGTTCTCCTAATGTAAACACACACATTGGCCTATAGTAGTGTGGGCGTTAATTGGAGATTACATTCTCTCATCGTTATTTTGTTAGTGTGCTTAATATGCACTTCACCAAGCCAGTTTCGTTGTTTCAAGGCATTACGCGGTATAACCGATAGTTTCGTAATAGCCGATCGAACGTAATGTTCACCACAATGTGTGGACGCCCGATACTTTTTGATAATATGGCTTCATTAAAATGTGTTTTCATTTCAACATGAATACTGTTGTCTTGTGCTTTGTGGCTACGACTCACTTCAAACGCTTCCTTCTATATGATGCCTGTTCAACTTCGGGCCCCTATATTGATAGAAGATGATGCTTTCTCCTGTTTGATGTAGTCTGTTTTTACAGACGACATGCTACTTCTCCCGGGATCGTGACTGATTTCATTTCAGAGGCTGCGAAAATTAAGGTCCTCAACCATCATTCCTCATTTACAGTTTGAGAGATTAGACGTAACCAAAATTTAAGTCCGTAATATCATCAATATGGAATTGTTGGTCCGCCTTGACGCAAAACGTATTTGTTATTTATTTATATATTCCCTTAAACTTGTTTCGGCGACAAATATCGCCTTCATCAGTGGGTTCTTTGATTCTAAAACTTGCAGAAATAACATCTAATTTGCTATTCGTAACAGCATTATTTTACACTTGTTGCCGCTGTTTCCAGCATATTTTCTGGGTTTTTGTTGCTGTCTTTCTCGGCATACATCATGTCATCTGCAACTGTAAGAGTGGCTGTTAGTAAACAAATATAGAAACGTGAACTTATGCATGTCAGCGATACACAATTGGGTTTGCGATGTGTTGTGGATGCAGTTTTGGTGTGTACTAGGTTGTTGCATATTTTGTCAAGTACTGACGTTCGTTGGACGGACTGCAGCTACTTTTGGACACAGAGAAACACAACTTTCGCACCTTGTTCGAGATCCAAAACATTACGCCACCTTGTTTTCCGCATGTGTCACGAGAAATGTGTCGCATATTGCGAGAAGCTTATGAAGAATTGAGCGGTAGTTCAGGCCGCTTCTGTTCCTTATTTACGTTTCTGTGTTTGATGTTTTTTTAGGGGGGGGGGTGACTGTGTGTGTGTGCGTGTGTGTGTGTGTGTGTGTGTGTGTGTGTGTGTTTCCTGTTTTCCTGTCCTGTGCCCTGTGTTAGTTCTCTTAGAGTGATAAAGAGTGTCTTGTTGCAAAGAGTTGCGTTTTCGTTTATTACATTTCATCCACCATAGCCTTTTGTATGTAATAATTTTCTTCTATTGTTAGTTTTTGGTATAAACTATTGCTGTGCTTCAGGATGTGTAGATCACTTTCGATATTTGTGGAGTTGTGATTTTTGTTCATTAGGTGTTGTGTGAATGTGGAATGTGTGCCGTAGAGCTTTGATGATGGCGATATTCGTCGCAAAACTAGTTTTGGAGAACGAATAAATAAATACCAAAAGTGTTTTCCATCAAGGCGGACACAATCCCATATTGTTATTTTTGTCTGCAAACACGGACCAATGGAAGAGTTTCAGGATAAAACTATTTTTTCCGTAACATTGTTTGCATCCCACTACCATCAGTGCTGGTAACAGGTTATGTGTGCACATTTCGACCATTAGATAGCACGCTTTATAAATAGAGGGTGGGAATACATGACAGGTTTTGGTAATGTTGTTATACAACTGCTGTCGACATTAACGTCATTGCTGTAGTACAAAGTTGGAAAGCTAGTGAATCAAGAAGGCAGGCATAATGGGGTATCAGGTAGGAGAGCTCTCAAGACTCCAGTGAGCGTACAGAACAGACCCTGGATGGAGTGTGCGACGCTTCGTGGTGGCGGTGGAATCAGAATTTTCTGCCGTCCATAAGGCTATTCCAAGTTGCGCTTGTGGATGAAGTCGGGAACCAATAGCTGGCGCCAGGTTGCAGGGACTTTCGCGGAAGTTCACCCGAGCGCTGCCCCCGCAGGACATCAAGTTGTGGACTCAGCAGAAACAATCTCGACTGGCGACAGGACGAGAAGGGGTTTCTTCTGAGGATTGTGCGTCTTTGGCGTCCCTTGCGGCTTCCGCAGTCGGAGTTTGGTTATTACAATTTGTGCGGCAGCTTTTCAGTGGACAGGAGAGCAAGTAAGCACCGATTTTGTATTTGTTAAATTTGTACTTGCAAGAGTCACGCTTCGAAGAAAAGAGAACGTTTGTTACATACTCTCTCTTTCACCGACTGGTAAACACAAAAATTCTACAATGCGGTTCTGCGATGAACATTAACAATTAATACTTATACTTATTTGTTCAGTCGCGCCGGCCGGTGTGGCCGTGCGGTTAAAGGCGCTTCAGTCTGGAATCGCGTGACCGCTACGGTCGCAGGTTCGAATCCTGGCTCGGGCATGGATGTGTGTGATGTCCTTAGGTTAGTTAGGTTTAAGTAGTTCTATGTTCTAGGGGACTGGTGACCACAGAAATTAAGTCCCATAGTGCTCAGAGCCATTTGAACCATTTTTGTTCAGTCGCAAACACTTTATTCCTCCGTTTAAGTCCTACGACTTTCGGAGCTGCAACTGTATTCTAAAAACTACAATGAGTTTCTCGGGGCTTACATTTAGGTCGGTTTAGAACTAACTGCGGAATGAAGTGCAATGTAGTAACCTTCATCTTGTACGAAACCATTCTGCATCCAAAAGGAGATTAAAAATTTGCCTATGTTCATCGGTGTAGCTTCCCTCACGGCCTATAGCAGCTGTTTCTCTTCTGTCCAACATGGTGTCAATATCTCTGTCACTCTACAAAGCTATAGTTTCCTCATCCCTTGCCATTTATATTTGCTTCCTTCAATCTCATCTCCCAGTCTTACCCGATTATATCTCCCTCCTCTGAGCAAACAATTTCTTCCCGTCCTTTACTGTTTAATACATTTCTGTTATATATCACTACTCACATTCGACAAGAACCTAATAATGAAAAAACTGCATGCTGTTAATGATACTTATATTTGTTAGATACCGCATATTCGTTTATATAGAATTGTCATTATTATTATTATTATTATTATTATTATTATTATTTGTAAAACAATACAAATATTAATGATACTACAGTAAAATACTTAACTTACATTCTTATTTCAATTTTCCCTTGATTCCACCTTGATCAGTCAGACTTTTGTTAAATCGGGCTCTCAATTTCCCATACATCTTGTTAGGTCCTTTGAACTACGAGCTACCTAGAGCTGACTGTATTTCAAACAGCCGCTTTAACTAGTGTGTGGCTCTAACAAACAAGAATGATTCGCAAGCAACTTACCAATTAAGTTAAATAAAAGAAACATGACAAGGGGTGTAATTACGTAGATTCCAGGTCAAAGAATGGTACATGGAGCTAACAGCAGGTATTTTAGGTTTATGATAATTTGTTTCTAATCAGAACGAATGAAGTAACTATTTTGAGCTAGACACTCTAAGAGTTGGTAGCGAGTAGAGCACTCCAGATTGTAACAACATTTATTGTATAGATTATTCACACACCATGCACTCATTTTGTCTCATTAATTCTTAACTAGTGGTTCAGAACACATTTTATTAACGAGAAGAGCAGAACACACGGTTCCGATATTGAAAGGAAACTGGGATGCAATGGTCAGCTGTACGTCTTAAGACCATGAACCATATTAGAGGAATTACTTCTGGTATAGTACTGTGGTAAGGCATCATGCAAAAGAAAATGTATTGCACACACAAGAGTTACCAGAACTTTTAATGATCCAATAGCTCGACCACACTGACCTATGGGCACATGGTTCTTCATGGAAAGAAATTGGAATGAAATCGGACAATTAAATCGGTGCTCTACCCGAGAACAATAAGCAAACGCTTCTCAACATTTTAAACAGTAAGAAGGAGCACTATGAAAAATTAAGTCCTTACAGCTTGACTAAACTGACCTAAGGCGTAAAGTCAGACAATTACATAGGAGATTAATAGAATGAAGGTAATCAAAACACTCCTTTCGTACCTGATGAAATGGACAATCCCGTATAAACATTTCGATAACACTCTGAAATGTGTATGAGGTGTTTAAATGTTTTTGCGACGAATGTCTTGAGGTGATAAATCGCATCGTGGGAAACAACTATTATTACTTCCAAACTGTCCGCTGATGTATCCTGGCGACGATACGCGTCGTTTAAGACTAGTTATGACGCAGCAAGATGTAGGCTGTTCACCTGGTCATATGCTACATGTGAAAGTAAAACGTGTTTTTTACTTTTTTATTTTTTTGTTCTAAAATACCTTCATCCACATAGAGACATTTATTCTTATGTTTTTCTTGTCAAAAGTCTATAATTTTGCTGGGGTATGTAGTATCATGCACACCAGGTATGTAGACCTTGCTAGTACGGTGTAACATGACCGAACGAGGTAGCGCAGTGGGTAACACACTGGACTCGTATTCTGGAAGTTGACGGTTCAAACTCTCGTCTAGCCATTCTGAGTTGGGTTTTCCGTGATTTCCCTAAATCGCTTAAGGCAAATGCCGGGATAGTTCCTTTGAAAAGGCATGGCCAACTTCCTTCCCCGTCCTTCCATAATCCAATGAGACAGATGGTCTTGGTGTTTGGTCTCTTCACCAAATCAACCCAACCTAACCTACCAACAAACTGTCGAATTCCTCATACGCAGAATCACTGATGTATTTCATCCCAAAGACGGACAAACAATCTATTAAGCAGGTGGTCATAATGTTTTGGTTCGTCAGTCTATATTGTCGGACCATTGTCTGACGTGTCCGTTCGAACATTTCTGGCATGTCCACAATTGTATCAGCCGGCCGAAGTGGCCACGCGGTTCTGGCGCTGCAGCCTGGAACCGCGAGACCGCTACGGTCGCAGGCTCGAATCCTGCCTCGGGCATGGATGTATGTGATGTCCTTAGGTTAGTTAGGTTTAACTAGTTCTAAGTTCTAGGGGACTAATGACCTCAGCAGTTGAGTCCCATAGTGCTCAGAGCCATTTGAACCACAATGGTATCAGCAGCGATGGAAATTTTGGTAACTTGGTCCTCCCGAATGAGAGTCCAGTGTGTTGGTAGGTTTCTGGAGGTGCGTGGCATTAGATGTCTATGCACAGGTCATGTGATTCACGTAAATAACGAGTCGCTGATTTGCGTACGCGGCGATGGTTCGAAAGTGACACACACGCATTCCATAGGATTTACATCAGGCGAATTTGGTCACCATGATGTCAACATGATGTAACTACAATGCTCCTCAAACAACTGCAGCACGGTTCTGACTCAGAGACACGGACAATTATACCGCTGAAAGATGACATCGCCGTCGGAGAAGATATCAAGCACGACGGGATGCAATGCAGGTGGTCCGAATCTATCGGCGTGTCTTCGATTGCTACCACAGGTACCTTGCAATCGCACGAGTATGTCTCCCACAGCATAATACTGCTCCCACCAGCCTGCATCCGTGACGCGCTGCTCGTTGCGAGCTGTGTTCACCTCAATGACGGCGTTTGTGAAGACGACAATCGACCTAGTGTAGCAAAAATGTGATTCATCTGAAGATCCGACGCGTTTCCATTGATCTACGGTCGAATCCTTATGGTCCTGTGGTCACTGCAATTGCAATTGGCTATGTCGTTGGGTCAGCATGGAAACACGCGGGGGTGGTCCGCTGCGGATCTACGATGAGTGATCCCAAACACTTGTGCGTGCACTGGCATTGTGCTCTTTCGGCAGAGATCCCACAGATCTTATTCCACAGAACGGTCAAGCCCCTGAAGCCAACGTTCTGTGAAGAGTCGTGGACGCACAGCCATTTAGCACCTAGTGGTAGTTTCACTGTCCTTCTACCTCCTTCCGTAGATGCTCACGACAGTAGCACGTGAACATTCCACCAGCTTCGCCGTTTTCGAGATAATCGTTCACAGGCTTTGCGTAATAATAATCTGCCCTTTTTCAAAGTCGCTTATCTCAACGGATTTCCCTTTTGCAGCCCAGATGCAGGTCGGTGATGCCGCGTCCGTGTCTGCTCTGCCTACATAATTGTTTTAGGGCATCACGTGCCCGCAACGCCACCAGGAGGCATCCAACGTTGCTGTGGAGGGCATCCATAACGTTTCGGCTTACCAGATTTCTGATAGAGATCTACGGTCGCGCATTCGCTCAGTTCTTTTGAAAGCCTATGCTGTAATTAGCATGCTAAACTACAGTCTGTGTAACTCACCCTCAGCATCAGTAGCTGCCGTCATGGACCATATGAATCGTCACTAAACGTACTTGCTTAGATGTCGTGTACCTCCTATTAATTTGAAGGAACAGTTTCGTAGCAGCCTTTACAGATCTTCTTCGCCTTTTATAGTGTGTGGGAGCTTAATGTGACTCGCTTTATGAAATTTTACAGCACTTAAGTAGCTCAAACGTTTCACTATTGCATAATTAAATGTACCGGAAGCTAAAAAAGTAACATCGCTCCTTAATTGGGCGAAGACTTTGTTTGCGTATGCCGGTGTCGACGGACAAAGCACGTTGTCGCACATCCTACAAAAGTGACGTTCAGTCCGCACTCGGGCAAGAGAGAATAGAGACCACTCCCTTCCCCCTCCCCGCGTCACGCTTACAAGGTGTAAATAAATGACGAGCGGCGGCGGCCATGTTTTATGCAGCAGCCTCTTTGACAGAAAGGGCCTGCACGTCTGATGCAATGTCTCGCCGCGAGATCCCGCTTGCTGCCGCACAGGTCCGTTTCCGTAAATAAATGAGAAACACGGTCCGCCAACCACAAATAAAACGAAAACGAGAACGCGGCCACGTCGCAAAGGGCGGAGCGCACGTAAACAGTCGCGGAGCAGACTGCAGCGGCAAGCTCGCACGGTTTACTGGCCTCTGAATGTTGGATGTCGCGTGCTCGCTGCCGATGGTGCGGCGGGCTCGTTGCCACCCTCAGAAACAAGGGCATTTTCGTAGCGACCCTAATCTCTTACTGATAGGAGTAACTGAGCTATGCTACCGGTATTCTGTCCCGTATTAGCATCAACAAATTTTGACAGGGAAACGTCTTTATAATCGATACGTAGTGAGACAAGGCACACGTATGGCTCTGGTCGATTATCTCCTATACACATCCTGAACATGCAGTCTCCAGGGTTAAAGATAACAGGAGGGGCTGACTCGTCTAATTTCGTATCGATTTTTGAGACCACTGCAATTCAATCTGGGTTACGACTTAAGTCGAATTGTCCTACCACAAACTCATGGTGAGTGGGGGTCAACGGCTACATGACAGAACCAAGGTATTCACCCCCATATACCAAGCTTGCGGCTCTAACATATATAACCTATCCTACCTTCTGCTTGTTTTTTTCTTTCCAAATGATCAAACAATTTATTCATTTTTCCAGTTCTCGAAACTACACACATCAAAAAAGGTTTGTATCACCCCGTTTCCCAAAACTCCTGAAAATAGACGTTGACTGTGGATACTGTATGACAAACACAGTTGGGTTGGGGTTGTTTTTTTGGGGAAGGAGACCATACAGTGAGGTCATCGGTCTCATGGGATTAGGGAAGGACGGGGAAGGAAGTCGGCCGTGCCCTTTCAAAGGGACCATCCTGGCATTTGCCTGGAGCGATTTAGGGTAATCACGGAAAACCTAAATCAGGATTGCCGGACGCGGGATTGAACCGTTGTCCTCCCGAATGCGACAGACACAGTCCCTTCGACTTTTCAGAGATGTAAACAACCATGAGTGAGCAGCGCCTATTAGACGGAGGGGGTCCAACAGCCGATCAGTTGCAGTCATTCCACCAGGAAGCAGGTACACGGTTCGTGTTGTCTGTAGTTCAACTACGCCCAGACGATCAATACCGCGGTTCGATCGCGTCCGCATTGTTACGTTGTGCCAGGAAGGGCTCTCAGCAAGGGAAGTGTCCAGGTGTCTCGGAGTGAACCAAAGCGATGTTGTTCGGATGTCAAGGAGATACAGAGAGACAGGAACTGTACATGACATCCCTCTCTCTGTCCGCCCAAGGGATACTACTGCTATGGATGACCGCTGCCTACGGTTTATGGCCTGGAGGATCCCTGCTAGCAACGCCATAATGGTTTTTGTGCAGCCTTAGAACCTCGTGTTAAAACTCAAACTGTGCGCAATACGATGCATGATGCGCAACTACACTCCCCACGTCCATGACGAGGTCTATCTTTGTAACCACGACACCATGCAGCGCGGTATAGATGGGCCCAGCACCATGCCAAATGAACCGCTGAGAATTGGCATCACATTCTCTTCACCGATGAGTGTCGCACATGCCTTCAACCCGACGTGTTTGGAGGTAACCCGGTCAGGCTGAACGCCTTAGCCTTACTGTGTAGGTTCCCTGCTGTTTTGGGGTGGCATTATGTGGGGCCGACGTAAGCAGCTGGTAGTCATGGAAGGCACCGTAACGGCTGTACGATACATGAATGCCATACTCCGCCCGATAGTGCAACCATTTCGGCAGCATATTGCCGAGGCATTCGTCTTCACGGACGACAATTCGCGCCCCCATCGGCACATCTTGTGAATGGCTTCCTTCAGAATAACGACATCGCTCGACTAGAGTGACCAGCATGTTCTCCAGACATGTACCCTATGGAACATGCCTGGTATAGACTGAAAAGAGCTGTTCATGGACGACGTGGCCCACAACCGCTCTGAGGGATCTACGCCGAATCGCCGCTGAGAAGTGGAACAATCTGGACCAACAGTGCTTTGATGAACTTGTAGATAATATGCCATGACGAATACAGGCATGCATGAATGTAAGAGGACGTGCTACTGGGTATCAGACGTACCAGTGTGTACAGCAATCTGGACCACCACCTCTGAAGGTCTCGCTCTATGGTGGCACAACATGCAGTGTGTAGTTTTCATGAGCAATAAAAAGGCGGAAATGATGTTTATGTTGATCTCTATTTCAATTTTCTGTTGAGGTTCCGGAACTCTCGGAACCGAAGTGACGCAAAACCTTTTTTGATGTGTGTTATTGGTACAGAGCGAGACAAGGCGCGCATATGACCCTGGGCGACTACCCTCTATTCCCCACTTGGACGTGCACTCTCTAGGGTAAAAGGTAAAACGAGGGACAGATTCGTCTCAGCTAGTATCAATTTTTGAGACCACTGCAATTCAATCTGGGTTAGGTTTTTATCAAACTGTCCTGCCACAATCTCATGAGCAAGTATAATGTGTGAGGGTCAATGGCTCGATGACAAATACCAATGTATTCGCCCGCACTATGAGGCTTGAGGGCATAACATATATAATCTATCCTGTCTGCTCCTTTTTTCCTTCCAAATCATCAGACAATTTATATATATTTCCATTTGTCTAAACTATTATTTTATTTTAAACCAGCTTTTCCCAGCCACGTATTGCTTAAATGAAAAAGAAGAAACGGTGAAGTACACGTTTCCAATGTATATGGGAACTGGATATATGACCAAATCTTCTTCTCTCTCCTGTCTCTGTCTATCTATTCTTCCTTTCATATGACCATCTTCCCCTTCCCCCCTCTGGGAACGATGACCTCGCTGTTTGGTCGTTCCCCTCTCTCTCCATCTTCTCCTGCTTCCTGTCTCTGCCCATCTCCTCATTTCCATTTTCTGTCTCCATTTCCTCCCACTGCTCTGTCCGTCTCCTCTTCTTCCCCTCTCTTACCTTGAGCCTTATTTACTGTTATTTCATATTCAGGCTTTGCAGTAGTATTCTAATCATAAGCCAGTAAGCTGTAAGCACAACTTTCCTGTTTCCTAAAAACGTTTCTTTTGTTATCTTGTTACTATTTGATCAAGTTCTACCCATGTTGTGTCGTTGAAGTCTTCTTCGAAGGCTGTTTCTGTTGCCACAGAAGAAAACATATGGCTACATTAAAAAATAAAACGAAATCGGTGTCATGAGTCGGAAGCTATAACAGCTAAAAGCACTTGATGATTTCAGAACGTTTCTGCACGCTGTCCGTTATAGTTTAGCGATTAACGTACCTTGACATATTTGCTACATTTACGGTGTTCGTTTTCGCTGCCTCTCTCTGCAGACTTCAGAGAATTTGTTTTTGTATGTGGACAGGGTTACAACATTAATACGCTACAGTTCAGAAGCGAGACGATTCTGAGAAACACTTGAGTGGTCAGACTATAATCACGATCTTAACGCATGCGTGGCATAATCACAGCTCGCTAATAAACTGCGGAACAGATGAAGCATTCCTGATTCTTTTATGGCTCACCTAACGATAACTAGTAAGTATCCAGTCGAAATATCGTGCAGTCAACGACAAGCGGCTGCAAGCCCTACATCACTTTGAACGTAAATAGTAAGAGACCTACTGAGCTAGTGCGTCATTACCGTATCTCGTCCGTGACATTACTTATGACATTGATCCAGATAGTGATCACAAACCGATTAAGTACCAGGCGAAACTTGGAACACTTCGAATACATTATCTGGAAGACAATTAAAGCATGAAAAATAAAATTTTATAAAGTTATGGCTTCACCAGTTCTGCTCTACGGGTCAGAGACACGGGTGACGGATGTTGAACATCTTAGAAAGGTACATGACCCATAGCTAAGATACGTGATAGGCTGTGTGACGCTAAATCGATTTAAGAATAGATTTATAAAATGGAAGACAAAATCAACGAAAATAAATAACGATGTCTGTCACAAGAATGCAGCAAGGACAATTGGCAAAAGAACGTTAATCATATAGACAGAATGTTCAAAGAGACACTGGAAGACCAAGGAAATGTTGAAAATATTTTCCTCTGTAATTAGACGGGCGAATCGGCTACTCCGTGGCGAATAACATGAAGAATAAGAGGGAAAAAAACAGTGTGGTGTATATCGTCTATCATGCATCCAAGCTCCAAAAATGTAGAAATTGTACATATGAACATATGTCACACTTTTAGCTCGATTAGAATCGTCTTCATTTTACAATAGGATCATATGTTAAGGAATATTAAATAAAGGATTGATACTGGATGAAATAGTTCAGATGAAATCTGATGAAAAGTTTCTTTGCTAAAGTATCTTTTTTATCCTTGCAGTAGTCTTTAGTTTCTCGAGAGCCGACCTGAGCCCAGTACAGCTTGTTGACAAGTTCAACTGCAGTGGAATGTGAAATTCTCTGAACACATCGACGACTCAGAGGAAGATGCTAGGCAGAAATGGAGTGGGCTGTATAAATATCGCGCAGAGAACGATTGGTTAGTCGCCTGTTCACCCAAGGGGACGAACCACTCACAGAACCGGGCGGTGGGCGCTTGAAAAGTGGATTTATTGGCAAAGTTGAGTCGTAAATAAATCGATGCACTAAAAAATAAACAGCAGCCGGAGATCTCGAGAGGAAATAAGTCGTAGAGGCTCTGGGAGTACAAAACTCTGGATCGAGTGAACCACTTCCTCCACAGAAGTAGGGATATTTTTCGAAAATCATAAATTTCCGAATTCGAGCAAATATGTCCTTGTTACACGCAAAATTTAATGGGCTGAAGATGTATGTGAATTATTTGTGAACAAGCTGCGCCCCACGGTGTTATTCGATATTAAATATTTATTTATAAGGAAATGTTAATGCGTAAAGTCACAATTGAAACGTTTGCGCTATTACAAAACTTATCTCTTTGTGGTACTGAGTGAGGTGCGAGCCACTTGTGGTCCAGCAAACCGCGTAAAATCGAAAAAATGCGTGCACCAGCAGTATGCTTTTTCTGCAGTGATGCCACAGATCACCGTCTGTCCTACTTTACAGAGAAGACAAGCCTCCGAACACGTGTAGTAGTAGAAGTTTCACTGTTCTTCTACCTCTTCCCGTAGATGCTCACGATAGCAGCGTGCGAACATTCAGCCAGCCTCGCCGTTTTCGAGACACTCGTTCACAGATTCTGCGTAATAATAGTTTGCCCTTTGTCAGAGCCGCTTATATAAAGCGATGACCCCAATCACAACCCATATCTTCGCTAGGGTGAAGCGCCATCCGTGTGTGCTCCGCTTACATACTTTTGCTACCATGTCAAGTGCCCGCAACACCGCCAGGTTTGGTCCAAATGCCTCTGACCACTATGGGACTTAACTTCTGAGCTCATCAGTCCCCTAGAACTCAGAACTACTTAAACCTAACTAACCTAAGGACATCACACACATCCATGCCCGAGGCAGGATTCGAACCTGCGTCCGTAGCGGTCGCGCGGATCCAGACTGTAGCGCCTAGAACCGCTCTGCCACTACGGCCGGCACACCGCTAGGCGGGCCGGCCCGTGTGGCCGAACGGCTGTAGGCGCTTCAGTCTGGAACCGCGCGACCGCTACGGTCGCAGGTTCGAATCCTGCCTCGGGGAATGGATGTGTGTGATGTCCTTAGGTTAGTTAGGTTTAAGTAGTTCTAAGTTCTAGGGGACTGATGACCTCAGATGTTAAGTCCCATAGTGCTCAGAGCCATTTGAACCCATCCGACGTTGCGAAGGGCAGCGGTCAAAATGATTTGGTTTGCCGGTGCAGAGGTTTCATGCGATAAAATTGGTGTGCCCAAATAAACTCCTGAGAGACTCGATGCCAACGAGATATATAAAATAAAAGTCATTCAATCCAAAGGAAAAAACCAAGTCAGTCTTACAATATCACAGTCTTACAAACGTCCAAAATATTCTACGTGGTGCGAAATATTTTCATGCGTGTACATTACACTGTTGCAGAGTCTAGTGATCATTTTATCCTACACGAATATTTCTGCTGTCCTAGCTTTATGTATGTACTTATTTCATTAGATAGTTAAATTTCACAGATAACCTTTAAGTCACATTAGTATCTCACGAGAACACTAGTTACTGTTGACACGAATCAAAGGTATCCTGTGTGTTAATTCAGGGTACAGGCCATCTCCATTCGAAAGCTCATCCAAATCCTTCCAGGCGCTAACAAATGTAGTAACTCGACGAAGAAAGAAAGTAAGCAATAGTTCGCTGCATCGCAAATGTTATAATATTTGTACTTGCAACAACGTCATCTGACCGCACGTGTGTCTCTGTTACCAGCGAATACACTCATATATCGTAATCAAATTCAACCTCACTAAAACGTTACCATGATCTACACATATAAAAAACAGTTGTGCATCACTATCACTATCTAGATCAATGTCATAAGTAATGTCACGGACGAGATACGGTAATACGAGTAACACACATCAAAAAAGTTTTGCTTCACCTCGGTGCCGAGAGGTCCTGAACCTGTACAGAAAACTGGAATAGAGATCAACATAAACATCATTTCTGCTCCTTCTATGGCTCATGAAAACCACACATTGAATGTTGTACGGCCGTACAGCGAGACGTTCAGAAGTAGTGGTGCAGATTTCCGTACACACCGGTACCTCTAATACTCAGCAGTACGTCCTCTTGCATTGATTCAGGCCTGCATTTGTCGTGGCATACTATCCACGAATTCGTCAAGGCACTGTTGGTCGAGATTGTCCCACTCCTCAAAGGCAATTCGACGTAGGTCCCTCAAACCAATTGTGGGCCACGTCCATAAACAGCCTTTTTCAATCTATCCCAGGCACGTCGATAGGGTTCATGTCTGGAGAACATTCTGGCCACTCTAGTCGACTTCAGTCGTTGTGGATGGGGTTCATACCAGTACGGAGGATTCGTTCTCTCCTGCTCCACTACCTTTCTTTTCTCACGCGCAGCTGTTTCTTTTCAAATAGCTAGTGGTGCTGTTCCTGCGAGTTGATCAAGCCATTCGATAGACTGAAGTCGACTAGAGTGGCCAGAATCTTCTCCAGACATGAACCCTTTCGAACGTGCCAGGTATAGATTGAAAAGGGCTGTTTATGGACGACGTGGCCCACAACTGGACTGAGGGACCTACGTCGAATCGGCGTTGAGGAGTGGGACAATCTGCACCAACAGTGCCTTGATGAATTTGTGGATAGTATGCCACGACAAATGCAGGCCTGAATCAATGCAAGAGGACGTACTACTGGGTATTAGAGGTACTGGTGTGTACAGCAATCTGCGCCACTACCTCTGAACGTCTCGCTGTACGGCCGTACAACATTCAATGTGTGGTTTTCATGAGCCATAGAAAGAGCAGAAATGATGTTTATGTTGATCTCTATTCCAGTTTTCTGTATAGGCTCCGGAACTCTTGGATTTCAACGAACCTTTCATTATCCTGCAGGCGTCATTGAGAGCTATTTCCACCTGTTTGGCATGTGTTGAATTATACCGAATAGGATACGCACACACTGCCGCAAAACACCATAGTGCCACTTCAGAAGTTCGTATAGTTTCCGGTTGACTATCACACTGTGTTCCGCCCATTTTCCGCAGAAGATTGTTCCTGGTGAAGGCTAATCATCAGTGAGCGACTATAGCTGGATACGGCGGACGTGAAAAGACTTGTATACCCTCTTCTCTACTGGTGTCGGTATTAGAGTGAAGCCGTCTGGTTGTGGCTAACTTTTCGTCCGCTATGCTAACTCAATCGACACGGAATGTTACAATTCCCCTACGATTTAGTAGACAACTGTGGACACGAACGTAGCGCGGAGGATCCCGGTGAACCTATCGGAACTGATGGAGCAACTTCCACTCGTACCGGCTGTGTTGTAACGCTTCCCTCCATTTCGGTTTAATCTGTGCTCCTGGAAGTCTCAATGCGACTCGCCCGCTCTCAGTCGCAGCCCACGCCTCCCCCCTCTCCAGTGTCTGCGCTGCAAGTCACCCCGTAGGCGAGAATAATTTCCACCCGCACTGGAGTGACAGCTTTCCGAGTCCTTCCTGCTGGCGCAAACTTGGCGCCCGCTGAAAGCCGCTTCCCTGCCTCCGGGAGTGATTATAAGTCGCTCCCAGCCGGTTGTGGCATCCTCACCACTGCCGGCGCACTTCCCGCGTTTTACTTGGAAGGAGTGCTGAAGACGGCGCAGCGACGACAAAAAGAGAGAGGGAAGCACAGTTGTGGGAAATGCTCGGCTGAATATCGCCGCGCGACGATAAATATAAAACATGCCGAGCACAACATGGATGCTAATTTCGAAGTAGGAGAGCAGCTTCGGAAGTTTGAAGAATCACAACATGATGTCAGTGCTAGCGCAATGAGATTTCCGCGTAATGGTTGGTTGGTTTCTGAGATTAAATGGACCAGACTTTCCGCGTAATACTAGGTCATATTTTATGAGTAAATGCACTACTGGCCATTAAAATTGCTACACCAATAAGAAATGCTGATGATAAACGGGTATTCACTGGACAAATATATTACACTAGAACTGACATGTGATTACATTTTCACGCAATTTGGGTGCATAGATCCTGAGAAATCAGTACCCAGAACAACCACCTCTGGCCGTAATAACGGCCTTGATACGCCTGGGCATTGAGTCAAACAGAGCTTGGATGGCGTGTACGGGTACAGCTGCTCATGCAGCTTCAACACGATACCACAGTTCATCAAGAGTAGTAACTGGCGTATTGTGACGAGCCAGTTGCTCGGACACCATTGACCAGACGTTTTCAATTCGTGAGAGATCTGGCCAGGGCAGCAGTCGAACATTTTCTGTATCCAGAAAGGCCCGTACAGGATCTGCAACATGCGGTCGTGCATTATCCTGCTGAAATGTAGGGTTTCGCAGGGATCGAATGGAAGGGTAGAGCCACGGGTCGTAACACATCTGAAATGTAACGTCCACTGTTCAAAGTGCCGTCAATGCGAACAAGAGATGACCGAGACGTGTAACCAATGGAACCCCATACAATCGCGCCGGGTGATACGCCAGTATGACGATGACGAATACACGCTTCCTATGTGCGTTCACCGCGATGTCGCCGAACACGGATGTGACAGTCATGATGCTGTGAACAGAATCTGTATTCATCCGAAAAAATGACGTTTTGCCATTCGTGCACCCAGGTTCGTCGTTGAGTACACCATCGCAGGCGCTCGTGTCTGTTATGCAGCGTCATGGGTAACCGCAGCCACGGTCTCCGAACTGATAGTCCATACTGCTGCAAACGTCGTCGAACTGTTAGTGGAGATGGTTATTGTCTTGCAAACGTCCATATCTGTTGACTCAGGGATCGAGACGTGGCTCCATGATCCGTTACAGTCATGCGGATAAGATGACTGTCATCTCGACTGCTAGTGATATGAGGCCGTTGGGATCCAGCACGGCGTTCCGTATTACCCTCCTGAACCCACCGATTCCATATGCTGCTAACAGTCATTGGATATCGACCAACGCGAGCATCAATGTCGCGATACGATAAACCGCAATCGCGATAGGCTACAATCCGACCTTTATCAAAGTTGGAAACGTGATGGTACGCTTTTCTCCTCCTTACACGAGCCATCACAACAACGTTTCACCAGGCAACGCCGGTAAACTGCTGTTTGTGTATGAGAAATCGGTTGAAAACTTTCCTCAAGTTAGCACGTTGTAGGTGTCACCACCGGCGCCAACCTTGTGTGAATGCTCTGAAAAGCTAATCATTTGCATATCACAGGATCTTCTTCGTGTCGGTTAAATTTCGCGTTTGTAGCACTTCGTCTTCGTGGTGTAGCAATTTTAATGGCCAGTAGTGTAGGCGAAGCGTCAGTGCTCTGGGTAGGGAGCTGTGGTGCGGATGTCTCTCTATTGTTGTTTCCGGTAGTGATTTGTGAAGCTGGAAACAAAGGTCGAGATTCGAAAGAAAAGTCTGAATTCAAAGGAAATGTATGCCGATTTTCAGAATACACTGAGGGGGGTGGGGGTGGGGGGGGGACTCTACTCCTTCACATTCAAAGATCCAACAGAGGGGTCGAAACGTCGATCATTTTAGAAGAAACATGACGTGTCCTAATAACCCAGAATATTTTAACTTCAGGTTTTAAATTTGGTCGCAGTAACTTGGGTGGTCGGTCAAGTTATGTCGCTAACCCACAAATTACTGCAAAAGTGCGTAAATGATCATGGATGATTGCCGTCTGAAAATGCGAGAAATTGGTGAAGCTATAGGGATGTCATGTGAACGGGTATATCCCATTTTAATTGTGGAATCTAATATGAGAAAATTATCTGCTACACGGCAGATTAGAGAAGCAGCATATCATAATGGAAATTTCCGAACGATGTTTGACCCGTTTTGCAGTCGTCGTGACCACAGATGAAACTTGGATTCACTACTGTACATCAGAGAAAAAAAAAAAAAAAAGAAAAAAAAGTCAAGGAAGTGGAAACATGCTGATTGAGCACTTCCAAAGATTGCAAGGTCAATATAGGCGATCGGAAACGACATAGCGTCAGATTTGGCGGATACGAAAGGGATTCTGAGTATAGGTTACTGGTCAAACGATTACGGAATAATACTGCACTAACTTCAAGGACCAACTGCAGGAAAACGTACGGGGAAAACTGGACAGGTTTGGCAAGGAAGAAAGCCTTCTTTCATGTATGCTCATAGCCAAGTTTTGTTGCCAAGGCAAAAATACATTAACTAAAATGAGAATTGTTGCCGCACCCGCCTTCTTTGCTTGATTGGCCCCAGCAGACTTCCATCTCTTCCTCAATCTCAAAATTTTCCCCAGTGTACGGAGATTCTATTCAAAGGAAGACCTGACAGGCGAAGTTGACTAGTATTTTGAAGACCTAGAGGAATCTAATTTTCCAGACAGGTTCAAGGCAATGGAACATCGTCGGACAAAGTGCATTCGTGTACAGGGATACTGCAATGACTAATAAAAACTTTTCACGGACGTAAGTCGTTTCTTCTTATTCCATTCTAAGAACAATTCACGTAAATTAATTGACATAATGTAGATGAAAGCTAGGGAAATACGAAGCGATTATGGTCCATGGAAAGAACAACTGACGATAAACCTCCGTATGAACTCTAATTTCTCCGATTTTCTCATCAAATTCACGGCGTGAGACGTAAATTGCACAATTAGTCTAATATGTTCCCCGACACGTACGCTCTCGGAATGTTAACAGGAAATCCCTCTGTGATATGCAACACTTCTCTTGTAGTGTCTATCTCTTGTTCAGCATCTCGAGATTTCTCACGTATATTAAACGACGCCATCACGCAATGTACCACACTTCGTCGGGTTTCTAAGTATCGTCTAATAATCCAATATGGAGACTGGATGAGCACTGCTCAAGAATCGGTGTTATGCGAGTTTTGTAACTCACTTCAATCGTGGATGCAATACGCTTCCTTTTTTCAGATTCCTACAATGAACTTCGGGCTGTCATCTGCTTTTCCTAACATTTGTTTGGTGTGATTATTCCATTTTGGTCGTTGTGATCTTTTCCCCAGGAGCTCAATCTCTTCACCTGTTTATGGGAAATACGTTGAGCCAAAACATTACTCCTACTGCCCATTGCGAGACAGAATCCCAGTTGTGGGCGCGGTAAAAGAGGACCAAAGGGGAATCATTCTAGCGGCGATACAGGCCGCAAATGGGAAAATCCACAGACATAAGCGACTTTGACAAAGGACAGAGTGTTATGGATCGGTGCGTGGGATGGAGAATATCGGAAACGGCGAAGCTGGTTGGTTGTTCGCATATTATTGCCGCGGGAATCTATAGGAAGGGTTAAAAAACAGTGTAACGACGAGTAGCTGCCAAGGTGTTGGAAGTATAATAAGCGGAGCCGTCATAACGTCACAAACTAGAAGACGATGTCCGCCGCGTTATTAGAGCCAAACATTAGCTTCTGCAGGAAGTGTTTTGATAAAAAAAAATGCAAGCTAGCATTATTTACAGGTGTACTAGCCGTTCTGCATATAGCCTAAAGTGTAAAGCAGTCATATTTCATTCGTAAGCGGGGTTGTTCAAGTGATATTTTCTTTTATGTACGTGAATTTTAGCTGCTCTGCTTGCTTTTACTGCAGTTGTTTTATTTCTGTAATTCGACTCTAGTTTTCCTATCAATACGACTCACAGAATGCTGTGGTTCAACGATGTGAGAAGGAATTATTGCAAACCGTCCAGACATAGCAAAATATGTTCTCAGCATTTTTTGGAAGTGGACACAGATGAAACGCCAGTTTCGTCATTCCGTGTTAAGGAAAATACTGGATTAGTGAAAGCAACATTTTCACATCACATACTTCGCTTCTGTGTTATTCGAAACGTATAACAAAAAGAAAGTTACATTAGCGAGGCCAAATAAGCCGTATAACTGGATTCATTATGTTCTTAAAACCAGAAAAACATCTGAAAACGCCTCCCTGACATTGCGTTATTTATGAAGGAACTGCGATATTTACTGTTTAAAAGAACTGTTACGTGAACACGACAGAAATTAAGAACAAGAGGCGACTGTAAACAGTAGTCTGCTAATGTTTAGGGACTACTAACATGGCAGCGCCGGCTTCAAAGAAAAGCAACGTGCAGCGTAAGTCTGTAGCACCACCACCCCCTTATTATACCTCCATGGTAACGAGAGTATTACCCATAGATAGAATTTTACTCGTGTAACAGCAAAAAAAGAGCAAGCGCAAAGTCAGCGAGTCCACAGTGCTTACGAAGCATTTGGTTGACTATTATGGATGCACAGAGCCAAATCCTACAGGGATTCAGTGGTCAAGGAAACTGTGGGGTTACATTTAGCAGACAACCTGTCCGAACGAGACGAAGGTTTGCAGATCGATGAATAGTGAGAATCCCTCATTTCACGTCTGCGCTCTCAAAGGAAATATTGTTCTAAGTTTTCACTGTCTTCCATTCCAACATATGCCACCCATAATACTCAATCTAATAGCTGGTAAGCACTTTGGATGCACTAACTCTGTGCCTGCTTTGTTTTGCTCTTATAGGCGTAAAGTTTTATCTATCACTTATACTCGCGTCACCAACATTGTTATCTCTGACACATGCGCGTTTACGCTATAGTGTGAAGTTCTTCAAAAATCTTGCAAGTGACTGATCATAAGAACGACTGAAAGGCTGTCAACCGAAATATCGGTTTACTACTAATATACCGGTTGCATTCCCGAAAAACGATGGAATATGGAATTTATACATTATGAAAAATGGACGATGGATTAGCAACAACGGTCATCTGTTACAAAACTGGGCCATACTACTAATGTTTGCCAGAGCTACACTTCGTACATTTATGTTCACTTCACGAGGTGATGAAAAGTGTATGCTGCACATGATAAATGAATGACACCAGTTTATGTAACATGACTAACACTGGCGTGAGTGATAATCCCTAACTGCGCATTTGAAAATGTCGAGATACGTCTCACTGCTGTACTCAATAATGTTATTTGAATCTATGTGTCAGTGTCGCTTCTGTTAAAACGCCTTAAACAAAATATATCAATAAGATCAACGTTCAAAATTAACTAGAACACCCAATAAATTTGCAGCACTTCAGTTGGGTAACTAATACTTTTCGATGGAGTTTTTTCATCTGTTTTGTGTAATAAATAACTCCCGCCATAAGTTAAAATCGTCATTGACCGTTACCCCCCCCCCCCTCACCCGTCCCCCTCTCTCCTTCCACCCAATCTGCTTGCTTTGCCTAAAATAGACCGTTCTGCAGATCCAGACTATACAAATTATACTGCCTAAATATAGGGTTTAATAACATTATCTATATGATCTTTTGCTGTTGTCTTGTTTTCTTGTTTTTGTTTCTTATTCATCATTATAAGGACCCTGGGATCAGGTTCCGTGGTGGATTAAATACGAACGTGATAAAGTCTCCCGAAACAGTTAGAATCTATTTAACACTTGGCTAGTTTCTGGAGTTCAGCTTTCATTCTCAAAACCTGTGTAATACACAAAAAGGATCGGAAGTGCAAGGTAAGAAGTGAAAGTAACTATATACAGTAGGACCACGATAATCTGGCATGCTCGAGGATCTGTCAATGCCGGATTATCACATAAGGGATATAAGTAAAATCTACAGTTTTAACCTACAAAACTAAGTAATTACTGTTTATTGAACACAAAAGGAGAGATTAATTAAAAATATGTTTTACTTTTCTGTAAAAACAAAATTGAATTAAAAGTAGAATAATGTACTGCTCTTTAATATCACTTTAATCCTGGAAGTTTCAGAAAAATTGAATATACATAACAACATTTATATTCCAATTACGAAATAAAATAAGCACCACAGATTTTAAAAGATCATGAACACGCTAATTAACAAAAACTCCCAACAAGAATTATGGAATATGTCCTAAAGGTTTAGCTGAAATTTTGTTCTGATCCCCTCTGGAACATTGCAGAAATGGTAACTTCTTTCTTGGTTTGAGCTCTTTTTTGACAAAAATTATCTCGAATGCTGTGCAGATTCAGGACTTCAGAAGCGTTGTTCTGATGGCTACTGTCAGCGAATGCTACAAAAGTATTTTCGGCTTCTCAAGCCTCAGCCCAAGAGATGTGAGTTACAGGCGTTTCTTCTTCTGTTGCCTCCTGTGGGTTGACAACACTTCGTAATATACCTTCGTCACTAAGCTTCCTTCTATAACTCAATTCTTGTCGATGTCGGTCCATCCGTCAATTTCTGCTGAAAATGCACTCATCTGATTAGTGGGAGCAGAATTTATCACCTGTATAATTTCAGAAAGATCATCTGTTGACTCGTCATCATTTGCATCGCATTCCATCTCGGCTCAGTGAGGCAGACAGCTGTTAACTGAACAGGCGCCGCGCCGAACGTTTCCAATGTTTCTCTAAGGGGTCCGGCTGTGCTGCCAACGGCTCCGAATTAAAAACACGGCAAAATTTCTTAATGCGTGCTGGAGTATCCGGTCCACCGGATTATCGAGTGAGGTATTACCGCGGTTTTACTGTACATCGGTAAAATGTAAGTACTTGTTGTGAAACCAATAGGAATAACACTAATTGGATTACAGAATATCTACGCTGATGTGCCAATATTTTAAGACAACCAGCTTAATAGCGTGCTGGTCGACCGTTGTAACGCAGAACAGCAGGGCCACACAGTACCCATAAATTACAGACCTGTGGTTTGTGAGCACGAAGTTGGCACCAGGTTGCATTCCGCAAGTGTTCAATCGAATTCATACCAGCGCGAATTTGGTGTGCAATATCTCACAGTGACTACACTACTACGCCCATCAAACGATTCTTGCCTTGTGATACGGACAGTTAACCTACTAGAAGAGCTGTCACCGTCAGGGAACTCACCAAGTATGATGGGATGCAGGTGGTGCACAGTAATTCCATGTGATCCTTAGCTGCCGTGATGGCTTTGATTGCCACCACAGGTCCCGTTGAAGCCCAGGTGAATGTTTCCCATAGCATAATAGTGCCGCCCTTTCCCCCCCCCCCCCCCCCCAACTGTGTTTATTGGGCGGAGCTTGTTTCGACCAGCCGCTCGCCGTCGCTGGATACGATGCGACCATCCACCTGGTGTAACAAGAAATATGGTTCATCAGACCAAGCAAGATGTTTCCATTGATTCGTGGTAGGATCTAGGTGATCTCATGTTCACTGCGATAGTAACTGTCGCTGTAGCTGGATGAACATGGGAACTCATAGTGGTTGTCTACTGCGTATTCCCTTGCTCAATCATGTGTGGAGAATGGCATGCTCCGAAACACTTGTACCTGCACCAGAATTTTTTTTTCTGTGGTCGGATCTGCTATAAACTGCCGCCTACGCTATTTACAGACCGGGGAAGCCTCAGACTTCCACGATGTTTGATGAGATCTGGACGTCCATCACTATTTCACGTACTCGTGGATTCGCCGTTTTTCAACCACTTTCCACACATGTTCACAACAGTAGCACGCAAGTAGGCGACCAGATTTCCAAGATACTTATTTCCAAGCGCCAGGGCATAACAACGTGGCCTTTGTCAAAGTCGCCTATGTCACTGAGTTTCCCCATTTGCCTTCCGTATTGCCTCTAGAATGATTCCTTATTCGTCTCTGCTTCGCTTACGTACTTTCCTTACGGTGCCACATGCACGAAACCCGCCAGGCGGTATTAAGTCTTAAGGTGGACAGTGACCATAATGTTTTGGGTCATTACTGGAAGTTGAGCATATGAATCTGTAACATGGTGAGCCGGTCGGTGTGGCTGAGCGGTACTAGGCGCTTCAGTCTGGAAGCGCGTGACCGCTACGGTCGCAGGTTCGAATCCTGCCTCCGGCATGGATGTATGTGATGTCCTTAGGTTACTTAGGTTTAAGTAGTTCTAAGTTCTAGGGGACTGATGACCTCAGATGCCATTTGAACCATTTTTGTAACATGGTGAATACACTTTTAAACGATTGTACTACTCTTCAGGTAGTTCAATACGTGCAATATTAATCAACCAGTAAATTGTGAGCTCCTGCATTTAGGACTTAGCGCTTGCAATATATGCAAATATGTGACACTTATTAAAAAGCAACCCAAGTAACGAAGCGAGAGAAGCAATTCCTACCAAATCTTCGTAGGCTCGCAAAACCGTTTTCCTTGAACATAGAATACAGACTGCATCTCTGATTCCCTTCTCCATCACTGTCTCCCTTTCGCGTTCTCGCGATTCTTAAGACTGCCGCCTGGTTTCTGTACAAGGAGTAGATAATTTGTCGCTTCCTGCGTTTTACCGTTGCTACATTAAGAATATCAATGACAGTCTTCTAGTGAACACTGTAAAACCTGTCTCAAAATCTACAACTGATATGAACGCAGATTTGCATTTCGTAGTATGCCTTGTAAGATAGGGGAAGTACGGGCTCATGGGTCCTGTACTTCTCCGCAACCCGAACCAGAAGTCAGATTTTTAACAGTATTTTGATCCTTCCGTAAATAAATCGTGTCAATATTTCGAGAACGTCAATAGAAAATAGTAACTGTCAGAATTCTGCTTTCTACCGAGCGCCTGATACGTGTATCAAATATTACCTGAATAAGCTAAGTTACTTCCTACTTATCTCACAGTCTCACTGTTTTTGTTTAACGAAATCGGTAGGGTGGAAGCTTAGACTTTAACGACCCGTCGTCGAAGAGTTCATTAGAGACGAAGCACAAGCTCGGATTGAGGAAGGAAATCAACAGTATTCTTTCGAAGCAACCATCCCGGCATTCGCCTTAACCGATTTAGAGAAATAAAGGAAAACCTAAAATAGGATGTCTGGGTGGGGCTTCGGACCACCACCTTCCGCATGTCCAGCTGTCTTAGCGCTGAGTCATCTCGCTCGGCGATCAATCAGTTTTGACGAGCTGGGACCATGGATTTGAAACTCTGCGTAATTTTGTTGGCTGTGACCGCAGTTAGTTTAACCTCATTTGGTAGCGAAACTGTGAATCAGCAGGCCCATTTGCTCTCGATATAGCCGAAACGCATTTTCCGCTTTTCCGCGGGTTGCATGTTTAATTAATTCAGCCCTCCCACGGATGCCAATGTATTTAAAACGGCGTTAGTTGTCGAAATAATGAAAATAGAATGCCCTGATGTGTTTCTGTGTAATTTTTACGGTCCAAGTGCAGCAAACAGCACGCTTAAACCGCAATCCACGCGGATCTTTGGCTGGAAATGAATGTTCCGATCAAAATTACTAACTGAGCTCTGAAAGTGTTTCATGATTTGTGTAGGTAAAGACAAGAACGGTAACTAACGCGAAACGTTTGCTTGCTGATGGAATCTACAATAGAATTAACTTATAAACCAGTAACACATATGTAATCGTTTTATTATAAACTTAGCAATGCTTAAATAATGAGCGTGTGAAAGAAAAACTAATTCATTTTAGAAAAATGGGGTTTACCCGTGCAGTGTAGTACTGCTGACGCTTAAGCTCCTGTTGAAATTATGAAATGTTTTCTTCTTTTTTTTGTCTAGAATAACAACACGAAATTATCATATATGAGGCAGTTTTCTATCTATAATAAAATATTGGCTATTTTATACATTTTTTTCGGCCGCTAACAGTTTCCGTACTTTTGCACTATCATTAGCACACGTAAAATTGTTTTATTATTAGTGAACTACGAGAATGTAATACCGGCCTCAAATCGTAACTGCACAATACCTTCGCAGATGATTCTGTAGTCATCACTAATATTAAAGAAGACACGAAATATGTTACTGATGAACCTAGCATCAAAGACAGACCTTCAGATATCGTATGAGAGAATCCATCTAGCAGAAAAACTACGTCAAAATGGTAGGAAAGTTCTACTGAAGATTCAATATGGGACGTTTTAAGACATATCACCAAATACCTCAGACCGTCTTTTTAACCGGGACTGGAGTAAAACGCAACCCCAGAAACAACGATAAAATATGAAAAGCCTGTCGTAGTCAAGTGGAACCGATGCAGCGAAGAAGTAAAGAAGTAATTTCAGGTGATACGCTATTGAAACACTAAAATAAAATTCTATTACAAGAAGCACTATACGCTCCAGAAACCGTAACTGTATAGGGCCACTTAACAGTTGCAGAAATTGAAAAAAAAAGAGCAGAAAACTCTTAGGAAAAAACATGGCCCCAGGCAAGAAAATAGACCCTGCATAAATCGATCACCTGACATCTACAATCTAATAGACATTTTCAATGAACCGATCGTAAATCTGTGGACATGTTTGTGAAACGGTGACAATAAACTCACCAACTGACTACACAACTTTATGTTTAATCAAAGTAGCTAAAATTGTGTAGACACAACATGAACATAACATAAAAGAATGGCATTAAAGTATCAAAAGAATGGAACAAAATATATAGTCAATTTATAAACAGGTTTAGGGAAGTTTATAAAGCAAAGCCAGTAAGGCCAATTAGCAATATTTACATCAATACTCTGCAACGAACTTTACAGTGTTGTCGGAGAGTGCTTTGTGTTCTGGTATCACTTCCACCCCCCTCTTTCCCCTTTGTTGATTCAGTTGCGAAAAGTGCTTACTGCTGATAAGCCGCTGTGTCAGGTGAAGTCTCTCTAATTTTACCTTCATGGCTTCCTCATGAGATAGACGTATTCTAAGAACATACACTCCAGGAATTTCAACAGTAAGTCCGGCGTGATGCATAATGCGTATCGTGTAGCGTCGACCATTGAAGTTGGATGAGCATGTATGTGTCACACAAACTAAAAGAATACATGACGAAACACGCTGCTCTTCTTTGGAACTTCTCTATTTTCTCTATCATTCCTATCTGAAACAGGTACCAGACTGAAAACAACACTCAACACTCGGTCGAACGAGTATTTTCTAAGCTGCCTCCGTTGCGGGCACTCTACACTTTTTGAGGATTCTTCCGATGAACCTAAATCTACCAAACGCCTTACCTGCGGTTAGTTTTGTGTCGTCGTTCCTCTAAATCTTTCCGTACGCATACACTAGATATTTAATGGACGTCACCGCTTGCAGGAATTGCTCTGCAGTCACGTAATCAATGTTTTGGGTCTTTTATGGATTTTCCACCTAATGATGTCCAGCACGTTAAATTTTATATGTTGAGAGTCAACTACCAATCCCCACACAAAGTGTCGATCGTCTACATGTCTCCCTGCACTCCGCTGTAACATTTTAGCATTGCGACTTCTATATAAACAACAGCATGCAGATGATGTGGCTCCCGTCGGTTCGCTTTTAAAAGAACGAACGTGGCGCTAAGGGCGGTAGAAATTAAACTAGCTGCCTGTCTTCCGGTTCCTAATTAACAGGTACTTTTCACATTACCTGCTAACCTTCTGCTGTCTGTGGCCATCACAGGACCTCACCCCTTCTGTCAGGGCTTACTGATTATTAATTAAAGGGCTATAGGAGGCATCAAGGGAATAATACAGGCCAGAAGCTGGGCAGATCTGGTAAAATCTTGCATATATTTCCATACATGGTGAAACACGTATGTAACGTAGCAGCGATGGTGAGGCACGTTAAAATCTTTGACCAGAGAGCCTATTATCGTGGTTAGTATGCGCTTGACCGCGCGAGTGTTACGAGCAGTACGCTAGTAGTCGTCGTGCAGTACAGTTGCGAGCAGTCTGTCAGTGGGCAGTCTGTGAGCAGTCCAGTATGTCGGTAGTAGCAGCCGAGTGCAGTTGTGTGTGAGGTGTCGGCGAGCGTCGACATGGCATTCTGGTCAAGATGCTGAATGAGGTATATTGTTAATTAAGGTAATCATCAGATAATGTAAAGTTTATTTATTGTAATTAATTTCCAACAAATTCCCCAATAATAATTTTGATTTCAAAGCAATTTTTACAAAAAAAAATTTATTTAATTGAACTAACGATTTCCTTCCATTTCCCTTAAAGAAAAGATTCAGTTAAATTTAAAAAAAAAAAAATATTATTTGCAATGCAGTTCCTCCAAGCCGTGGCTAACAATAAGAGCAGAAATTTGACAAGCAGTTTCAATGAGGTAAGAAATTAATTCTGATTTTTGCACAAGGGCCAAAGACAGATATTTCGGTTTAATTGAATTTTCATTGTCACTGAAGTTTCATTAGCACTGAATTGTTTTTCATTATTTTCGTGAGAGCTTACACCATGAGTCAAATTGCGATTCTCATTTTTATTGTCGTTAAATTTAATTGCTAGGGAGGTTACACTTAGCGCAATGTCCATTAGCATTCTTAAATAATATTGTCATTTTTAAATTTTTGTAGGGAGGTTACACTTTTCACTCTAATTTTTGGATTGTTCCTTTATTGACAACAGACGTTATTTTAGGTACGAATTTTCTGGTAGAACACGACGCAGTTATTGATTTTCAAAATTCTTATTTAATGTTAAAGGATGAAAATGTACAATTGGCTTTAGAATTTCAGCACTCTTTATCTGCGGAAGAACAAACAATTAACCGCACAGAGGTCATTTCCGCAACACGTAACATAGACTGTAATCCCACATTGTTCACGGATACGTATGTACACAACTATAACACTCCAGACGAAGCTGACTACGACGTAATGCAATTGATTTCTGATAAGGTTAAAGAGAGCAGTGCAAATACAGACGACGAACGCACGCAGTTACACAAAATTCTTTTACAGCAAGCTCCAGTTTTCGACAACATTCCTGGTACTATGTCCGGTTTTATGTATGAATTTCAAGTCAAACAGCACGACACATTTAAAGCAAAGCATTATCCCATTCCATATATTCACAGAGAACAAGTTAAAAAAGAATTGCAGGATATGCTTGATCAAGGAATTATAGAGCCAGCAGTTAGTCCGTACATAAACCCGTTGCATATTGTTAAGAAAAAAGATGGCTCACTTCGCCTTGTACTTGATTCACGTCACATTAATGACATTATTATTAATGAAACTGATCGACCACAGACATTAGAGGAACTTCTACAGAAACTTCATGGTACTGCTATTTATTCTACACTAGATTTGAAATCGGGATTTTGGCAAATTCAACTTCATCCGAATTGCAGAAAATATACAGCTTTTCTCTGTTTTGACGATTGTTATCAATTTTGCAAATTACCATTCGGCTTAACTATTTCTTCAGCAGCCTTTATTCGCGGTTTGAACACAATACTTCCGACAGAACTTAAGGACAGAATTACGACGTACGTAGACGATATTCTTATTGCAGAAGCTAACTGGTCTGAACACAATGTGATTTTAGAACGTCTGTTACAAACTTTCCATGCACAAGGACTCACAGTTAATCTTAGTAAATCGCACTTTGGCAAAACTTCTATAAAATTTCTTGGACACGTAATTTCAGCAGAAGGCATTGCACCTGATCCGGAAAAACTTCAAGCTCTACGTGACATTACTATTCCCACGACGAAGAAACAACTACGCAGTTTTTTGGGCTTAATTAACTTTTTTCGTAAATTTATTCATCACTCTGCTTTAGACACACCCAGATTATGTCAATGAACAGGTAAAAACACTATTTGGTCTTGGGATAAGCAAGCACATTCTGAATTTGTGAACCTGAAACATGCTTTGTTGAATGCTCCACTTTTATCGCACCCAGATCTTACCAGAAATTTTTCCATTGCCACCGACAGTTCCAATACCGCTTTAGGCGTACACATTTTCCAGGAAATTGAAGAAGATGGTTCAATAGTAATCAAAAACATCGCATTTGCAAGTCGCATTCTGTCACCTGCTGAACGAAATTATTCTGTTACAGAACTTGAAACATTATGTGTTGTATGGGCTTTTACGAGATTTCGGCACTTTCTTTATGGCAGACATACCACCGTTTACACAGACCACAGAGCGATACAATTTTTACTTTCGGCCAAATTCACTCACGACAGATTAAGCAGGTGGAAACTTTATTTACAGGAATTTAATTTTACAATAGTTCACATTCCCGGCACACAAAATGTTATAGCAGACGCACTATCGCGTTCTCTGAGCAACAATCAGCAAGACGTAGCAACCAACTTCTGCAAAACAAATTTCAGTGTCATGTACATTCAGCAAGTTGCATTTGAAAATTTTATTTCATCGTCATTACAGGACATAGCACAAGAGCAAAATAAAGACAATGTGTGGAAAGAAATTAAACACCTTTGGCAAGATAGGAATAGTGTTACGATTAGAAACCATTACATTGTACGCAATGACATTCTGTTTCGCCGCTCTCATCCTGACAGCAACAATTGGTTATTATGCATTCCTGACGAACTGGTTAACAAATTAATCTGGTACACTCATTTAAGTTACGCACATTACGGAGCACGAAAATGTTTTCTTATACTGAGACAGAACTGTTATTTTACCAACATGGAGAAACGTATACGACGAGTTTTAGCGTCTTGTAAAATTTGCCAGAAAGCTAAATCAGACACCACTTCACATATTCCTCCATTATATCCCATTATACCTGTTAAATTAAGACATATGGCCGCAGTAGACATTTTTGGTCCAATTCTGAGAACTAACAGAGGTTTTTGCTACATCTTTGTCGCTGTTGAACTCACTTCGAAATTTGTTACTTTCACTCCGTTACGCAAAGCTACTGCTAAAACTGTTTCGAAAGCATTTGTAAAACATTTTCTATTTTATGTAGGGCATGTGATGAGAGTAATTTCTGACAATGGATCTCAATTTCGTTCTGGCATATGGACACGCGTGTTACGAGCTAGAAACATTTCTGCGATTTATATATCCAAGTACCATGCTTCTTCGAACCCTTGTGAACGGTTAATGAAAGAAATTGGTAAGCTGTGCCGAATATACTGCCACAAAAGACATATTGATTGGGATACACACATACTCTCATTCCAAGATGTAATTAATTCCATTCCAAATGAATCCACTATGCTATCTCCGTCTGTTATATTGAAGAACGTTGAACCACCAAACAAAATTAAAGAATTAGTAAACTTCCCTAAATGTGGTCGACTAAGACACCACGAAATAATTGACATTGCGCTGAACAACATCAAACGTGCCGCAGAGCGCCGGAGAAGACAGCAAAAACAGGTTTGTACACGCCGCGACTTTCACGTTGGACAGAAAATATTAGTACGTACACACTATTTATCCAGTAAATTAAAAGGTAAGTGCAGTAAATTTGAACTTCTATACGCAGGTCCATATCGGATTCGCAGAATCCCTCACCCCAATGTTGTACACGTCGAAACTTTGAGAACCAGAAAATCGAAAGGCAACCACCATTGGTCAAATATTAAACCCTTTATTGAATGAAGACACTGTATGATTCAACACACTATGATGCCATTCACTAATGCAATTATATTCACCTGACTAATTACTGATGATTATCGTATTTTTTCTTGGCAAGTGCCCGGCAAGGTAAGGTTAGCAGGTCGCTTTTCTTGTCGTTACACATCAGACCGTGCACATTTTCCACTTTTTTGTGTGTATGATTGTATTCCAGTTTTGTTTGTATGCACTGGGAAATAGTTAAGATATAAACACACACCAGTTGACTTTGACATTTGTTGCCCTATGATATTTCAAGATCGTGACTGTTTTACGTTTTTTGCTGCTGCATTGTATTATTCTGTGTACATTTTTGCATCTGAACACTGTCAATGTCTTTGACATATTACGTTTTCTGTCATGTTATGCTGTATGGTTAATTATGTTACCATAAACCAGTCATTATTTAGTGGGTATATGATTTAAATGCAAGACATTAATCTTTGTTCATCAATTTCAGAAAGAAATGATGCGTGTAAGAAATAAATTCAACAGAAATAGGAATTTCACCTATGGAATAAACGAAAGAAGATGCAATAACTTTATGAGGAAGAGTAAATGGATCAGGATTAACAAGCATTAACAAGAATATACTATACTCATCGTAGAATAGCAGTCTTAACTAGTTTTTTCTTTCAGAATACAAGGTGATTGATGCAGGCTGTCAGACAGAACTGCACATCTTAGTTTTAGTGATGAAATATGCTAGAGATAAGGAACAGTTATGTAATGAGTAATGAAGTGATATTTTGCAGATGATAATGAATGCTGATGAATAATGATGAAGAATATGCTGTTATGAATAATGAAGTTTTTCTTTACAGGTGATGATAATAATGAGGTTATGATAATATGGATAATGAAGTGATGGATAATGAAGTTTTTTCTTTACAGATGAGGATAATGTTGAAGTTATGTATTTATGCTATGTAGTTATTTAAGTATTTGTTGCAGTTTGCTTTGACAGCAGGCGTTATATTGCATAGTGGGATGACGGAAAGTTTTGGAAAGGACAGCTATGGAACACATTTTTATACACATTTCACTACCTGTTAATTCGAAGTTCACTACTTTGCAGCATAGTGTGCGTTTCTTCTTTCAGGTCAATAATCCATTTTGTATTTTTTCCAGGAGAAGCTTTTCATGATACTTACTAAACCTGTTACTTATTATACCTGTTCTAGTACTTGCATTTTTATTTTTTACCCATTTGTGTTTATCATTTATAAATGTGATCACATATACTGCCTTGTTACATAACCTTGCTACAGCTGACTCATGACGAATGACGTTACCTATCCTCATTTGCAGCAATAGGTCAAAAGCAAATAGTGTTATGCCTCAGCAATTAATTATCGATCCCAACGCAATGCATTGCTAAAAGAGGTATTACCAGTCCCACATAATGTCACTAGTTTATGATAATTCTGAATAATACTCATCAACTCTGAATGGTATGTCACTTGAGTAATGACTTCTTAATGAGACAAAAAAAATATATATATATACAAAATAATGCTTTGTAACTGGCTAATAACTGCCACTGTTTATTGTAATGAGACTACTTATAATGCCCATGATTATTAATGCTATGACTGTAATTAACTGATTTTTAATAATGACTTCGTAATGATCTGAAAAATACTGAATGATGAACAATGTTTTATTCTATTGAATACTTGCTGGCCACTGAGTGCCAATAATTAATGTCACTCAATGAATTATGTTATTAATTATGCCATTAATTAGCTCTTGTTTTCAATGTTGATACTTTGTAACTGGAAAAGAATGTGATTGTTTAATAATGCTTTGTAATTAGGAAAAAGCTAATGATTCTTATTATATTGAAATGACAAATGATTAATTAACTATGCCATACTTTGTAACTGGAAAAGAATGTGATTGTTTAATAATGCTTTGTAATTAGGAAAAAGCTAATGATTCTTACTATATTGAAATGACAAATGATTAATTAACTATGCCATACTTTGTAACTGGAAAAGAATGTGATTGTTTAACAATGCTTTGTAATTAGGAAAAAGCTAATGATTCTTACTATATTGAAATGACAAATGATTAATTAACGATGCCATACTTTGTAACTGGAAAGGAATGTGATTGTTTAATAATGCTTTGTAATTAGGAGAAGGCTAATGATTAATACTATATTGAAATGACAAATGATTAATTAACTATGCCATACTTTGTAACTGGAAAGGAATGTGATTGTTTAATAATGCTTTGTAATTAGGAGAAGGCTAATGATTAATACTATATTGGAATGACAAATGATTAATTAACTATGCTATACTTTGTAACTGGAAAAGAATGCGATTATTTAATAATGCTTTGTAACTAGGAAAAGAAGGCTACTGATTCTATGTAAAACAATTAATGAACATTTTTCTGTAATACTACATACATGGTACAGAAATGTTCAATAACTGGGCTATGAATGCCGCAAACTACTAATGAAGAATGGTATGTGACTTAATGTCCTTCACCTTATGAGCTAACTACCCTGAATTACTGCAATGTCCATTTGTCCTGTCTATCCTAGTGATCATGGAGCACTATCTTTGGTTTTGCACTAATTCTACGTTGGTGTGCCTTGTAAGAGCGTGGTGTTGACACGACATGCTGTCCACCACCGTGAGCGATGAAGACGTTATTATGGTCCCACTGTTTGGTGTACCTAGTGTACTGCCAAAATGAAAACATGGAACATTACTACGACAGTACAGTGTCTTGGCTACACTGATAAATTCTGATGGGAAAAGAACTTCAAATTGTGTCACTTGGTGTTGTACTTCTGTGGAAAGATATGGACTTTCAGAACAGCTGTGTGCAATCTAAAGTGCTACAACCATGATGCAATCCTTCCCTTTCCTATCCTAATTCTTGTCACATAGTGAAAATCATTTTTTTGCTAACATCATTTATGTTCATGGGTTATACATTTTAGATTTGCTGAACTCCAGTGCGAGTACACTTATGTCACTTGTCGATATGATTTTTTTTTTTTTTGCCATTATGTTTATTTGTTGCGAAAATGCTAAAGAATTTTTTTCAGTGCGTGTGCAATTTGTTATCTGTCAAATAATTTGTATATACAGTTTTCTGATTTACTACTATGTTTTGTACTCACATCCTGTCTTTGTCTGATATATTTTGTACTCGGTGCGTGTGCACCACATTTAATATATGTACTACATTTGAATATTCTGTAAATTGTAAAAATTTCTTGCGATGGCAAGTCCAAATGACTCACCATCGCTGCCAAATTTTTGCCCCCCCAGCGGAGGGTTATGAAACACGTATGTAACGTAGCAGCGATGGTGAGGCACGTTAAAATCTTTGACCAGAGAGCCTATTATCGTGGTTAGTATGCGCTTGACCGCGCGAGTGTTACGAGCAGTACGCTAGTAGTCGTCGTGCAGTACAGTTGCGAGCAGTCTGTCAGTGGGCAGTCTGTGAGCAGTCCAGTATGTCGGTAGTAGCAGCCGAGTGCAGTTGTGTGTGAGGTGTCGGCGAGCGTCGACATGGCATTCTGGTCAAGATGCTGAATGAGGTATATTGTTAATTAAGGTAATCATCAGATAATGTAAAGTTTATTTATTGTAATTAATTTCCAACAAATGCCCCAATAATAATTTTGATTTCAAAGCAATTTTTACAAAAAAAATTTATTTAATTGAACTAACGATTTCCTTCCATTTCCCTTAAAGAAAATATTCAGTTAAATTAAAAAAAAAAAATATTATTTGCAATGCAGTTCCTCCAAGCCGTGGCTAACAATAAGAGCAGAAATTTGACAAGCAGTTTCAATGAGGTAAGAAATTAATTCTGATTTTTGCACAAGGGCCAAAGACAGATATTTCGGTTTAATTGAATTTTCATTGTCACTGAAGTTTCATTAGCACTGAATTGTTTTTCATTATTTTCGTGAGAGCTTACACCATGAGTCAAATTGCGATTCTCATTTTTATTGTCGTTAAATTTAATTGCTAGGGAGGTTACACTTAGCGCAATGTCCATTAGCATTCTTAAATAATATTGTCATTTTTAAATTTTTGTGGGGAGGTTACAATGGAAATGCGAGGTAGCCTGTTACAATTAAAAATAGGATACTGCACACGCAGGACTAGCACAAACATGACACAGAAAACGTGTTGCTGCAGGGCATGACTAAGGGAACAATTATGTAACATAAACCAGCGTTCTGTCAACTCGTCCAGTTCTTGTTGAGAGAGAGGGGGATAGTGTACACTGAGAAAGAAACTGCAATGAGTATTGCCACGAGAAGGAATAAACTGAAGCCCAGGCGGGGTAGTACTAAGTACTACGGTTGGCTTTGTCGCCTCTACCGACCGATATCCAAACTGTTGCATTTCTGATGCTTCACAACCGACATGATCGTGATTCCAGAATGTGATTTTCACTCTGCAGCGGAGAGTTCGCTGATATGAAACTTCCTGGCAGATTAAAACTGTGTGCCCGACCGAGACTCGAACTCGGGACCTTTGCCTTTCGCGTGCTTCGGTAGCTCAGTTGGTAGAGCACTTGCCCGCGAAAGGCAAAGGTCCCGAGTTCGAGTCTCGGTCGGGCACACAGTTTTAATCTGCCAGGAAGTTTCATATCAGCGCACACTCCGCTGCAGAGTGAAAATCTCATTCTGGAAACATCCCCCAGGCTGTGGCTAAGCCATGTCTCCGCAATATCCTTTCTTTCAGGAGTGCTAGTTCTGCAAGGTTCGCAGGAGAGCTTCTGCAAAGTTTGGAAGGTAGGAGACGAGGTACTGGCAGAAGTAAAGCTGTGAGTACCGGGCGTGAGTCGTGCTTCGGTAGCTCAGATGGTAGAACACTTGCCCGCGAAAGGCAAAGGTCCCGAGTTCGAGTCTCGGTCGGGCACACAGTTTTAATCTGCCAGGAAGTTTCATGATCGTGATTGCATTACCTTCTACATTACTAACCAGAATTAGGCCCATGACTGCTACTGAGAACAGTAAGCCAGGACATAGACATACCAATTACTGCATCTTCTGCACTACTGGACTCCACGGATCTGCTGCCACGAACTGCAAGCCACTGGCGATAAGAGGGCCTCTCCCATAAGTTTTGTTACCGACAGTATCGCAACCCAGAAAGCGTCCGTCGGCAGGAAGAGTAGCCCGTAGCCAACCTAACCAGAGTGGCGGTTAAGTTTTGTAACGCCCCTCAAAGCCTGGTCTCACGGTTCCGAAGCTTAGTTCCCTATAGGGCGGACGCGGTCTGAAATTCAAAATAACGGCTCCAAAAGTCTTTGCGGTTGTTCCCTATATTGCAAATTACTAGGAATATTTAAGCCAGGACCTCGCAGAACAACTCCTACCACACGAGACAGCAGTCTTCAGGTTAGGCAAGCCTGTAGTGATATCTGACTGTCGATACGCATTTTAACTCACGATTAATTTCATTGACGTTCCGAATATTCATCGGACCGACTTTTGTGAGGTATCAAATGATTCGTTAATTTGCGTATAGTTAGAATCTACCGTCAGAAACGTAAAATGTATTTTGGTTTGATACACTCTCTTTGTCAGAAAGGGTCTCTCTATGTTGTCAAGTAGCTTATACATATAAATTGACAGAAATGATGGCATATCACTCCACTGGGGTAGTCCCGAAGTTACTTTTACGTCTGAAAACTTCATTCCGTTAGAAATCACACGCTGCGTTGTAGTTGATAAGAACTCTTCAACCCAGTGAGAATGCTGGTCTGATATTCCGTACGCATACATAGCTCAAACGCGCTCATTAAATGAGCAAAATAAAACAAGCAGAATACTACCTTATTCACAAATGCTCTGATAGGATTTCATGGATATATTCTGCGTCTACATTGCTATTCTGCAATGCACACTTACATTGTTGGCAGAGGGTGCATCGAACCACTTCCTGACTGTTCCTCTACTGTTCCACTCTAGAATAGCACGCGAAAAAAAAGAACACTTAAATATTTCCGGGCGAGCTACCATTTCTATTATTTTATCACGATGATTATTTTTCCCTATGTATGTTGGAGTCGGCATAATATTTTCACATTTGATGGAGAAAGTTCGTAAAAAGGTGTCGCCGCAACTACAGGGTAAACATCATTGAACTATATGATAAAAAAGCGTAAATTGGTTACAAACAACGGCTTGTACATGTTATATTGCTAGAGAAGGCCGAAATGCACGCTATAAGCTCACGCAAGATGGCGTGAGGTCTGAAACAGGATACGTAATGAATGCTATAAAGAAAAGTACGTAGCTTCTGGAATATTTAACCTTAATCCATCATTTGTATACATCGTTCTTGATGAGACATGCTTCATACGATAACTATCAATTGCTATGGCGCCTTGTTAGGTCGTAGCCATTAACTTAGCTGAAGGCTATTCTAACTATCTTCTCTGCAAATAAACGAGGCTTCGTCAGTGTTGCATCGCTAGCTAAGTCGTCCGTACAACTGGGGCGAGTGCTACTAAGTCTCTCGAGACTTGCCGTGTGGTGGCGCTCGGTCTGCTATCACTGACAGTGGCGACACGCGGGTCCGATATGTACTAATGGGCGGCGGCCGATTTAAAGCTACCACCTAGCAAGTGTGGTGTCTGGCGGTGACACCACAGTACACACTTGATTCAACATGTAAACGTCACAACAGTTTGGGGAGGTTTAGGTTATGACATGTTCGATATGCCTGCAATCATTGGCGATGATGTGGCGCAGACGAATAGCAAAATCCTACGTGACCCGCTGAACTGTCGGAACATCGATGCTGTTGATGACTTCCTGGATGGCTCTTTCCAGCTGAGAAATGGTTTTGGGATTATTGCTATACACCTTGTCTGTAATATAGCCCCACGAAAAGGAGTCACCTGTGTCCAGATCCAGAGAATATGGCGACCAATCGAGGCCCATGCCAATGGCCTCTGGGTACCCTAGAGTCAGAATGCCGTCCCCGAAGTGCTCTACCACATCAAACACTGTCCTGCTTCGATGGGGTCAGCTCCATCCTCCATGAACCACAACTTGTTCAAATCAGGGTTACTTTTTATAATGGGGATGAAATCGTTTTCCAAAACCTTCACGTACCGTTCAGTAGTCACCGTTCCTTCAAGGAATAGCGCACCGATTATTCCGTGACTGGACACTGCACACCACAAAGTCAACCGTTGAGGGCAAAGAGACTTCTCGATCGCGAAATGCGGATTCTCAGTCCCACAAATGAACCAATTTTGTTTATTGGCGAACCCATCCAAATGAAAGTGGACTTGGTTGCTAAATCAAACCATGCATCCGCATACTAATTCCTACCACGCCACATGGCAAACCATTAAGTTTGAACGTCCTAAAGCAAACCGTTCAGAAGCTATGACGATTTTATTCCAAACTCCTTTGTCTGAAAAACTGACAAAATAACTCGCATGTCATACCCGACACTTTTTCTCCCTTTTTACACGATTTCTTTCAAATTTTTGGACGTCCTCAGTCAATTCTATGTGGTATACAAACTGGCAAATAAATATAAACAGTTATGAAAGTGTGGAAACACAGTTGATTTTAAGTGATTTTTAAGAGGCTGTTATGAACGCAAGTGGTGACCCAGCACATTTATGCTTCGTTTGGATACACTTTTTAATGTTGTTAATCTATTTATATTTAATAGTAACCTTTCATATTAATCTTTTCTACATTTTTAATTCTGGTAACGACTGATAAGAGACGAAACCAGTTAACTGCGATGTATCCACAAAATATGAACGGAGTATCTGTGAATAAAAAATAATGCTTCTAATGTATCGCGTGCGCCAGTTTTAAAACATCAAATTCCAAAGAAAGAAGAAGTAACACAAATACAATGAAGAGGCGAAGAAACTGGTACAGCTGCCCAATATCGTATAGGGCCGTCGCGAGCATGCAGAAGTGTCACAACACGACGTGGCATGGACTCGACTAATGTTTGAAGTAGTTCTAGATGGAACTGACACCATGAATCCTGCGGATCTGTCCGTAAATTGGTGAGAGTGCGTGGGTGTGGTGATCTCTTCTGAATAGCACCTTCCAAGCCATCCCATACATGCTCAATAACGTTCATATTTCGGGAGTTTGGTCGCCAACGTAAGTGTTTAAACACAGAAGAATATTACTGGAGCCACTCTGTAGCAATTCTGGACGTGTGGGGCGTCGCATTGTCCTGCTGGAATTGCGCAAGTCCGTCGGAATGCACAACAGACATGAATGGCTGCAGGTGATCAGACAGAATGCTGAAGTAGGTTTCACGTGTCAGAAACGTATCTAGACGCATAAGGGGTCCCATATCACTCCAACTGCACACTCCCCACATCATTACAGATGCTCCACCAGCTTGAACAGTCTCCTGCTGACATGCAGGGTCCATGCTTTCATAAGGTTGTCTCCATACCTGCACACGTCCAGCCACACGATACAATTTGAAAAGAGACACGTGCGACCAGGCAACATGTTCACAGTCATAAACAGTCCAATCTCGGTGTTGAAGGGCCCAGGTGAGGCGTAAAGCTTCGTGTCGTGCAATCATCAAGGGTACACGAGTGGGCCTTCGGCTCCGAAAGCCAATACCGATGACGTTTCGTTGAATGGTTAGCACGCTGATACTTGTTGATGGCCCAACAACGAAATCTACAGCAATTTGCAGAAGGATTGCACTTCTGTCACGGTGAATGATTCTCTTGAGTCGTCGTTGGTCCCATTCTTGCGGGGTGTTTTTCCCGCCGAATTCCTGATATTCACGATACACTCGTGAAATGGTCATAAGAGAAAATCCCAACTTCATCGCTACCTCGGAGATGCTGTGTCCCATCGCTCGTACGCCGACTATAACACCACGTTCAAACTCACTTAAATCTTGATATCTTACCACTGTAGCAGCAGTACCCGATCTAACAACTGCGCCTGACTCTTGTCGTCTTATATAGGCGTTGCCGACAGCAGCTCCGTATTCTGCCTGTTTACATACCCGTGTATTTGAATAAGCATGCCCGAATCAATTTCTTTAGTGCTTCGCTGTATAAATCTATGTGATTCTAGCGTCTAAAACACATTTAAGCTTGTGTAAGTTCCAAATCAAATCCACTAGCGGCGAAACGCAAAGAGAGCTTACTCACGCTTGTTCGGTGGTGGCACGTCGACCTCGCATCACTTTCGGCTCTCGTCAAACAGCTGCAGCAAGAGACCGCTTTTGTGTGGATGGGAGCAAGCCGTGTTTAACGTCGCCAAATATGTTCGCGTTCACTCGGCAAATTTGCTCGCCAGTTCTGATGCGTTGCCTGAGGTTCCGTTGCGGATCGACGAATCCCGCGCACACGCGTACCATTGGCGTACCTACACACATTGGGTATCAGTTTTGCCGCTACGGTGAGGGTGGAGGGGACGATCGTGAAGGCGGTGTAGCTTGCATTTGCCAGTCGCTTACCTAAATTAATTAATACCTGCATCGCTACGGCGGAAATTTTGCGAACTCTTAAGAACATCATTTGAGACTAGGGCCACGTACTTAACGACTTGCTGTTTTTAGTTTGATCACGGCAATCTGCCCTACTACAATACGCAAATTGGCTGTGTAGACCTCCTGGAGCGATCCCTCCTCTGTCTTTTGATAACTTCCTGCCGTCCTCTCCGTAACACCATATAATACGTTTGCTAAATTATGCTAAACTTTTCGGTTCTGTGACAACTGATGTGATTAAAGGTACGCGTAGGACAGTAGGGGAGTCTTTCAGCTCATATGGCAGTCGTACAAAGAATCGGACAAAAAAGATATATTGTGGTCCTCAAAATTACATGGGCACACTGGATAAAAGATTTGTCGTCCCCATAGGAGACACCACTAGTACAGAGTAACACTAGCTCTGCTCTTTAAATTGACCTTAATTCGGCGAGGAACAGAGCCGAGAAGTTTTTCAGACATCCTGGTGAATTTTGTCTTACGGGCAAACTTCTGTCGCTAACGTTGAAGCATTTTTGTTAACTTGAAACTGTGTCTTTGCATCTGCTTTACTCCCTCGTATCAGCTTCCTTACATGTTGCTTGAGTGATTAGGATGAAACAACTAAATCACGGTCCAATGAAAATAATAATTAAATTTCGCTCAAAGGACTAACGACGTGTAAACAAAGAAGTGTTGAAAAGTGACTTGCTTGAGCGCATATAACATTCTAACAAGATGTGCGTAGTTCAACTCCGATGCGATTAATCACTGAAGGCACTTACTTACCTCTCCCACTCTTTCTAGGCGCTTCAGTCTGGAACCGCGCGACCGCTACGGTCACAGATTCGAATCCTGCCTCGGGCATGGATGTGTGTGTGATGTCCTTAGGTTAGTTAGGTTTAAGTAGTTCTAAGTTCTAGGGGACAGATGACCTCAGATGTTAAGTGCCATAGTGCTCAGAGCCATTTGAAGCCAGCCACTCTTTCTCATTATATAAGTTCAGGTGTGAGAGAAGTCTCGGGGAATGTTTGGGATATTTATGCACAAACGATGAAATACTTCCATAATTTACAACGACAGTCATTTATTTCTTAGAACGTGGTCAAATTGTTAAACACGCATTTATAATCGTAATTAAAATATTTACAACAACGAGTGGTTCCCTAACGCATAACAGTTTAAGATTCACTTAAAACGTAAAAAAAAAAAAAAAAAGAAAATGCACTCACTGAGTACCTCTCTCACAATCATCGCAGATACACCACGGAAAAATAATGGTGTCAGAGTGGCAGGTACCACTGCCTCACATGGAACTGAAAGACTAAGAAACTCTTATTAAATCCATAAATCACTGTGAATTGTAATAACAGCACAAAACCCTTCGATGTCACTACGGAGCTAAGGTAAACGTAATCGCAAATGATAAATCACAAAACTAACACGTTTTGAAACCTTTCCACGAAGAGCAGACAGAAATGCTCTGACGAGCACATCTGCTCACTTACCCACTTCAGGCGGAAGTGATCCTAAAACGCCCCCGCTATCGAAACGACTCCCTTGCTCTTAAAAGTGATGGGAAACATTCGCTCAGTTTGAAGTGCCGAAGTAAAATTTCTCGCTCCCGTCCTAACTTTTTCATTCTGTCTCCTTCCTTTCCGTGTCTAACACCACGCCATTCAGAGAATGCTTCCCCTTAAAAAAAAGTAAGGGGGACAGATTCGTTAGATGTGATATGTCCGCCCGCTTTCTCGCTCCTGGCTTCCCATGGTGGGGAAGGGGAGGGGAGGGGGAGGGGAGGGGAGGGGGAGATTTGCTGACATGAGAACTCCCAATCATCTCTCTCGTCCCGTTCATGTCATGGCCCGTTCCGTTCTTCACCGTCTCCATCCCACGTTAATTTTCAAACACGCACACAATCAGCCAACGACAAACATTAATAGAACACAGGATAAAAGAAATTAAAGTATCATCAGCAGCCCCCCCCCCCTTCGCAGGGAATTTAGTGCAGTCTCACCACGGTAAATTTTAAAGTGGTAAACGTACCAATGGTCACGTTTCAACATTTGATTCAACGCTGGAGACATCGCCAGACGCTAGATGGACTTAGACAGCCATTTCATAATTTTTATTCGTAACCACGCAACGATTCGGCTGTGACGTCATCGAGCGTGGAGTTGCACCGAGGTGTCTTGTGGAGCTTGTATTGGCGAAGAGTTGGTATTTGCATTATTAGACAAGCTGTAGACCATAGCACGAGTTTTGCTTTCGTCTGAATCCACTGAATGTGATGTGTTATACCTTAGTCACAGGATACGAGAGTGAAATATTATATTTGGGTGATAACATCAACATACCCAGTGACGACATATATTTTCTTTGTACATCCAGTTCATGAATTACCTTACGTCTCCCCATATTGCATTTACGTTTATTTCCCGAGTTTTACTTCAGTCTTTTATTCACTATTTAGTGATAACAGATCAAGATACTTAACAAGCCAGATGGTAGTCCTGAAAGCGAGTTTAATGTCGCTGCTGTTAATGTTATTGTCTTGAGTCCGTACAAGCTCTGTTTCTTTCACTTTATCCTGGTCCCACCTCCTTAATTTGTTACCAATTTCAAAGTTCTTCACTTTTAATCTGCAGTTCATTACCAATAAATTATTATCAGACTCCACAGCTTTCTCTCGCAAAGTTTCGCGATTTAAAACCGGATTTCGAAAGCATTGCGAATATGTATACTGTCTGAAATCTACAGATGTCTCCAGACCCCTTCAACGACACAACCGTCTTTCGAGATTCTTAAACCACGTGCTAGCAAACATTAAATTGTGCTATGTTCACAATTGTACCAGGCGGCCTGAATTTCATTGTTTTCACCCAGTCCATATTCTCCCACCATTTTCCCTTCTCTTTCTTTTACTACTATCGAATTCGGCTACCGGGATAAAATTAAATTTTCGTCTCCCTTATCTATCCAAATAATTTCTTTTATTTCATCACACATCCTTGCATTCGCTATGGTGTTTGTAACAGTCCACCCGCATTCCTCTTTTCTTGTTCGTAAGTAGATCTGTTTGTATTGTGTTGATAAACGTGTACTAACCTGACCAGATTTCAGTCCATCCTGCTATCACATTTCACTAATTTCCACTATACACTGAGGTAAAAGAAGTTGTTGTGTTGTTATTTTTGGAGGAGGAGACAAGACAGCTAGGTCATTGGTCTCATTGAATTAGGGAAGGACGGGGAAGGAAGTCGGACGTGCCCTTTCAAAGGAACCATCCTGGCATTTGCCTGGAGTGATTTAGGGAAATCACGGAAAACCTAAATCAGGATGGCCGGACGCGGGATTGAACCGTCGTCCTCCAGAATGCGAGTCCAGTGGGTAACAGAAGTCATGCGATATCTCTGAATATCGTGTCGCACGTCCTTTTGTCCGGCGTTGTGCAACAACTCGACGCGTCACGGACTGAGCAAGTTGTTGAGAGTCCGCTGCAGAAATACTGAGCCACGTTGACTCTATAGTCGTTCATAATCGCGAAAGTATTGTAGATACAAGATTTTGTGCACGAACTGACCTTTCGATAATGTACCATAAATGTTCGATGACATCCATGTTGGGCGATCTGGGTGGCAAGCTCATTCACTCAAACAGTCCAGACTGTTCTTTAAACCAATCGCGAACAGCTGTCAGCCGCTGACATGGAAAATTGCCATCCACAAAAATTACATCATTGTCTAGCAGAAAATAGCCGAAAAAAAAACCACTTCCCGTCAATGGTCGCTTCATTTGGACCAGGGGACCCAGTCCATTCCAAGTAAACACAGCCCACATGATTATGTAGCCACCAGCAGCAACTTGGGTCCACGGCTAGGTGGGCTCTGCAATCCACCAGAAACCTGCCATCAGCTCTCATCACTTGATATCTGGACTGCAGTGCCATGGTTTTTCAAGCGTCTAGGGTCCAGCCGATGTGGTCACGAGATCAGGAGAGGCGCTGCAGGTGATACAGTGCTGTTGGAAAAGGCACTCGTGTCGGTTGTCTGCTGCCACAGCACATTAAAGCCAAATTATGCCGCTCTGTCCTAGCGGATACGTTCGTCGTACGTCCCGCATTGATTTTTACTGTTACTTCACGCAGTTTTCCTTCTCTGTTTGCAGCGACAACTATACGCAAACGCAGCTGCTCTCGGTCGTAAAGTAAGGGTCGTCGGCCACTGTGTTATCCGTGGTGAGGGTTAATGCATGAAGTTTGGAATTCTCGGCACACTCTTGTCACGGTGGATCTGGGAATACTGAATTCCTTTGGGTTTTCCGAAAGGGAATGTCCCCTGCGCCTAGCTCTAGCTCAAATTACCATTCCACGTTCAGAGTCTATTAATTACCGTCGTGCTGCTATAATCACGTCAGAAGGGGTTTCACCTGAATGACATGATTACAAATGAGAGCTCCCCAATATAGTGCCCTTTTACACCTTGTGTACACGATACTACTGCCATCAGAAATCGTGAATATAGCTTCACCATGACTTTTGTCACCTGAGTGTATGTAACTTCAACCCATCCACCTCTGCGTTGTAATTTCATTCTCTATGCTACCTACCTGATCAAGTGATGTAATATTCGACACACCAACTCGTAAAGCCGCCAGTCTTTCGATGATAACATCGTATTGATTAGACCTTGCCCGAAAACCCGAATGAGGGAGTAACTACACTACTGGACATTAAAATTGCTACACCACCAAGATGACGTACTACAGACGCGAAATTTGACCGAGAGGAAGAACATGCTGTGATATGCAAATGATTAGTTTTTCAGAGCATTCACACAAGTTTGGCGCCGGTGCCAACACCTACAACGTGCTGACATGAGAAAAATTTCCAACCGATTTCTCATACACAAACAGCAGTTGACTGGCGTTGCCTCGTGAAACGTTGTTGTGATGCCTCGTGTAAAGAGGAGAAATGCGTACCATCACGTTTCCGACTTTGATACAGGTCGGACTGTAGCCTATCGCGATTGCGTTTTATAGCATCGTGACATTGCTGCTCGCGTTTGTCGACATCCAATGACTGTTAGCAGAATATGGAATCTGTGGGTTCAGGAGGATAATAGGAAACGCCGTGCTGGATCCCAACGGCCTCGTATCACTAGCAGTCGAGATGACAGGCATCTTATCTGCATGGCTGTAACGGATCGTGCAGCCACGTCTCGATCCCTGAGTCAACAGATGGGGACATTTGCAAGATAAAAACCATCTGCACGAACAGTTCGAAGACGTTTGCAACAGCATGGACTATCATCTCGGAGACCATGGCTGCGGTTACCCACGACGCTGCATCACAGACAGGAGCGCCTGCGGTGGTGTACTCAACGACGAACCTGGGTGCACGAATGGCAAAACGTCCTTTTTTCTGATGAATTCAGGTTCTGTTTACAGCATCATTCACATCCATGTTTGGCGACATCGCGGTGAACGCACATTGAAAGAGTGTATTCGTCATCGCCATACTGGCGTATCACCCGGCGCGATGGTATGGGGTATCACTGGTTACACGTCTCGGTCACCTCTTGTTCGCTTTGACCGCACTTTGAACAGTGGACGTTACATTTCAGATATGTTACGACCCGTGGCTCTACCCTTCATTCGATCACTGCGAAACCCTACATTTCAGCAGGATAATGCACGACCGCATGTTGCAGGTCCTGTATGGGCCTTTCTGGATACACAAAATGTTCGACTGCTGCCCTGGCCAGTACATTCTCCAGATCGCTCACGAATTGAAAACGTCTGGTGAATGGTCGCCGAGCAACTGGCTCGTCACAATACGCCAGTCACTACTCTTGACGAACTGTGGTATCGTGTCGAAGCTGCATTGGCAACTATACCAGCACACGCTATCCAAGCTCTGACTCAATGCCGAGGCGTATCAAGGCCGTTATTACGGCCAGAGGTGGATGTTCTGGGTACTGGTTTCTCAGGATCTATGCACCCAAATTGCGTGAAAATGTAATCACATGTCAGTTCTAGTATATTTGTGCAATGAATACCCGTTTATCATCTGCATTTCTTCGTGGTGTAGCAATTTTAATGGCCAGTAGTGTATTTTATCCTCGGAACGTTTTACGGAAGATCATGGCATTCTTATTAAGTCAGACAGCGGAGCAACAAGCTCTAGAGAAAAAGACAATGGTTTTAGTTTTCCTTGCTTTCACCTGTTCACAGTACCAACATACCGTCAATCTCACGTGGTGAAATACGCTCCTCGCTAATAGACGTGTATGTCTTGTCTGGTAGAACGGAAGTTGGAGTCATTTACCACTTCATAAAATCGAGATGCTGCCCACTTACCGCTAGCTCTCCAGACGGCAACCAGTGGCGTCGTCACGAGACTCTTCCGAGCAACTTGAGGGCAGAGCAATAAAGCTGCGCCCGTAAAATGCCCGTGTGTAACATAAAGGGAACTCGCATAACGGTGAATCTGCGCCAGTCCACACAGGCAAATACGACGAGAGGTGAGCGCGCTCGCAGAAGGAACGGCGAAGAGGAAGAGGAAGCCGCAAGTCGTAAAAACAGCGGCCGGCCGTGGGAGCACTGGACTACTTCCAATTTCTGTTACGAGCGAGTGGGTTCCCCCTTTCTGGTCTGGACGCGAAGCCTGCGGTCCTTGGCCAGCGGGTGGTGGTCAGGGGTGGAAGGCGGCAGGGCTTCCAAGGACGCCTGTGGGGGCAGTGGGAGGACAGTAGGAGATAGTAGGAGGTGCTGGCGCCGGAAGAACCGCCGGCGATAACTCTGCGCCTCCACTGGGCTACGTACCACCAAGGGCTAGCAGACGCGAGATTTCGTAACTCCTGGTCTATTGCGCTGCCCGTGCTAGAGCGGTGATGAACGACCAAGATCGGATGTCCGAGACGCCCAGCGTAAGCAGTCTGTTGTGTCGTCCATGAACTGCGGCTGTTTTGTTGTTGGAACTTTAGAGCGCGGAACAGCTGAGATCATAAGCGCCCAGATTATGACTTCACACTTTCACTACTGCTTGGACGTAGACACATTTGTAACACCGCCATTAATACATGCTTGAGCATAACTGTGGATGCTAGCCAAGCCTGCAGGTTAAGCTGCTATATTTGACCACAAAGGACACCTGTGCAAAGACCTCAATACGTTCCAAGGCCTATAAGTGGTCAGATTAGTGTTCAATTTAGTTGTGAGTAAATTATGTCGGAGCTAACACCAAACCTCTTTGATGTCAGTCAGATCGGTAACAAACGTTGTATATCGTCAGAGTATCAACCATCACTCTAATACCATTTGTGCTATGTGTTGTCGAGGAGAACGGGCGTAAACAGTGAGTAGTTCAAAAATGGTTCAAATGGCACTGAGCACTATGCCTCTGTCTCCTAGAGCTCCCGTATAGAAGTCAGTAGAGTGGTTTTTTTTTTTTTGTCGTACCGGGAGCCCTGGGTTCGAGCCGTGATCATGCCAGTATTTCTACTATTGTACATATGAAACTGTTATATGGGACAACATGTTCCTGACATGTAAAAAGACTGTTCGTTGTTCATAGCAATGCTCTATAGACAGCATGCTTTTGCTTTGTTTGCTTGAGAGTAGCAATCCTATAGAGTAAATTCTTGTTTCACAGCATTGAACATTAATAATTGATGCAGAAAAATAAAGAAACAACTGCATCACTCGGGTGTAAGAATTAATGATAATGATAATAATAATAATAAATAATAATAATAATAATAATAATAATAAGTCCCGTGGAGGCCCGGGAAAAGAATAGGCCTCCGGTATGTTCTGCCAGTCGTAAAAGGTGACGAAAAGAACAAACCACTAATACGGCTAACCCCCCTTTTAGTGTGATTCGTTGGTTCAGGGCAGAACTAAAGAAGCCTCGGACAATCGCCGTCAAGGTCGGGGACGACTCTTGAACCCTATGCCCGCCCACAATGGTAACGACACTGCTAGCCAACTGGAAAAGGATTTAAATCCGAATAGAGGTGTTTTGCAGGATATGCTTCCTGCAACCACCCTAGAAGGAAAACAAAGACAGAGGATGAGATGGTCAGATGAAGTTAACCGACACCTCATGTTCTGTTATTACCAATCAACAAATTTAGGAACCAACACAACTGGATACAGATCACAAGTATACACAACATTTATTACCAGATACCCAGAATTAAAATTTTTAACATAACAACGACTAGCTGATCAGATCCGTGTAGTAATAAAAAATAACAGGATACCCCAGTCAGAATTAGAACACATCAAACAACAAGTACAACAAATACTGGAACAAAATAATGTGCAATCAGAAGAAGAAGAAAATACAGTAAAGGACTCAAACATCCCAGAGCAAAAAAAACAAAGAACAACACGCATCAATTAAACAATCAGAGGAAACCAAAATCTTAAGAAAGCCACCAGAACAAGCACAAATAGCACATGAAGTGACATAAATGTTAGATATAGAAGAAAAATTTCAGCTGACATATGTAGAATACAAAGACACAAATACAGACATTAGACCATTCTTGCATAGACCGCCAAATAACCCACAAGTCGAAACAACAATAAAAACTATCAACACAATCATACACAACAAAATAAATGAAAACACAACTATGGAAGAGTTACAACTACTGGTTTATATAGGAGCACTCACTACACTAAATATACACACTAGGCAGAGATCAGAACCAGCCAACACACAGACGAAACCCACAAAACCAGCATGGCAACACAGGCTACAGACCAGAATAGAAAAACTGAGAAAAGACATCGGACAGCTAAAACAATTTATAGGAAATGAAATGTCAGACAAAAAACGAAAAAGGTTAGGTAAAATCTCACAAAAAGAAGCGATAGAGCAATTAGATGAAAAGAAGCAGAAATTACAAGCATTGGCCAAACGACTTAGAAGATACAAAAAAAGTGAAAATAGAAGGAAACAAAACCAAACATTCAACACAAGCCAAAAGAAATTTTACCAAACAATAGATAACACACACATTAAAATAGACAATCCACCAAACATAACAGACATAGAACACTTCTGGAGCAACATATGGTCAAACCCGGTACAACATAACAGGCATGCACGGTGGTTACAAGCACAAACAGATACATACAAGATGATACCACAAATGCCTGAAGTGGTAATTTTGCAACATGAAGTCACCCGAGCAATTAATTCTACGCACAATTGGAAAGCCCCTGGAAAAGATAAAATAGCAAATTTCTGGATAAAGAAGTTCACCTCAACACATTCACATTTAACTAAATTATTTAACAGTTACACTGCAGACCCATACACATTCCCTGATACACTTACACAAGGAATAACTTATCTGAAACCTAAAGATCACGCAGACACAGCAAACCCAGCTAAATATCGCCCCATAACATGCCTACCAACAATATACAAAATATTAAACTTCAGTCACTACACAGAAATTAATGACACAACACAGAACAAAATTATAAATGAACAACAAAAAGCCTGTTGCAAAGTAGCACGAGGATGTAAAGAGCAACTGATGATAGATACAGGGGTGACATATCAAGCTAAAACTAAACAAAGGTCGCTACACTATGCATACATTGATTACCAAAAAGCTTTTGATAGTGTACACCACTAATGGTTACTACAAATACTGGAAATATACAAAGTAGATCCTAAATTGATACAATTCCTAAACATAGTAATGAAAAATAGGAAAACCACACTTAATATCCAAACAAATTCAAATAATATCACATCACAGCCAATACAGATTAAGCGTGGAATATACCAAGGAGACTCATTAAGTCCTTTCTGGTTCTGCCTTGCTCTGAACCCACTATCCAACATGCTAAATAATACAAATCATGGATACAATATTCCTGGAACATACCCACACAAAATCACACATTTGCTATACATGGATGATCTAAAACTACTGGCAGCAACAAATCAACAACTCAACCAATTACTAAAGATAACAGAAGCATACAGCAATGATATAAATATGGCTTTTGGAACAGACAAATGTAAGAAAAATAGCACAGTCACGGGAAAACACACTAAACAAGAAGATTACATATTGGATAACTACAGCGACAGCATAGAAGCCATGGAAAAAACAGATGCCTATAAATATCTAGGATACAGACAAAAAATAGGAATAGATAATACAAATATTAAAGAAGAACTTAAAGAAAAATATAGACAAAGACTAACAAAAATACTGAAAACAGAATTGACAGCAAGAAACAAGACAAAAGCTATAAATACTTATGCCATACCAATATTGACCTACTCATTTGGAGTAGTGAAATGGAGTAACACAGACCTAGAAGCACTCAATACACTTACACGATCACAATGCCACAAACATGGAATACATCACACGCTTTCAGCAACAGAAAGATTCACATTAAGCAGAAAGGAAGGAGGGAGGGGATTTATCGACATAAAAAACCTACATTATGAACAGGTAGACAATTTAAGAAAATTCTTCATAGAACGAGCAGAAACTAGCAAAATACACAAGCAATCACTCATATAAATACATCAGCTACACCATTGCAATTTCATAACCACTTCTACAACCCTTTAGATCACATAACATCAACAGATACAAAGAAAGTAAAATTAGAAAAAAAACACAACATGGTAAGCACCCGTATCATCTAACACAGCCACACATTGATCAAGACGCATCCAATGCATGGCTAAGAAAGGCAATATATGGAGTGAGACGGAAGGATTCATGATTGCAATACAGGATCAAACAATAAACACCAGATATTACAGCAAGCATATTATTAAAGATCCCAATACCACAACAGATAAATGCAGACTTTGCAAACAACAAATAGAAACAGTAGACCACATCACAAGTGGATGTACAATAATAGCAAATACAGAATACCCCAGAAGAGATGACAATGTAGCAAATATAATACACAACAACTTGCCATACAACATAAACTAACAAAACAACATGCTCCCACATACAAGTATGCACCACAAAATGTACTGGAGAATGATGAATACAAATTATACTGGAACAGAACCATTATAACAGATAATACAACACCACATAACAAACCTGACATCACACTCACCAATAAAAAGACATCATATTGACATCATACTCACCAATAAAAAGAAGAAATTAACACAACTAATGGAAAAATCCATACCCAATACAACAAATATACAGAAGAAAACAGGAGAAAAAATTGAAAAATACATCCAACTGGCTGAGGAAGTCAAGGACATGTGGCATGAGGATAAAGTTGACATTGTACCAATTATACTATCAACTACAGGAGTCATACCACACAATATCCACCAGTACATGAAAGCAATACAGCTACATCCAAACTTATATATACAACTACACAAATCTGTAATTATTGATACATGTTCAACTACCTGAAAGTTCCTAAATGCAATATAACATATACCGTACAGTTAAAAGGAAGCCACGCTTGACCAAGGTCCGTGTCACCTTCCACTTTTGACCAGACATAACGTCTGAGAAAATAAAGAATAATAATAATAATAATAATTATTATTATTATTATTTCTTTCTTGTCTCAGACGTTATGTCTGGTTAAAAATGGAAGGTGACGTGGTCCTTGATCAAGTGTGACTTCCTTTTAACTGTATGGTATATGTTACATTGCATTTAGGAACTTTCGGGTAATTGAACAAGTGTCAATAATTACAGATTTCTGTAGTTGTATATATAAATTTGGATGTAGCTGTATTGCATTGATGTACTGGTGGATATTGTGTGGTATGACTCCTGTAGTTGATAGTACAATTGGTATAATGTCAACTTTATCCTGATGCCACATGTCTTGACTTCCTCAGCCAGTTGGATGTATTTTTCAATTTTTCTCCTGTTTTCTTTTGTATATTTGTTGTATTGGGTATGGATATTTCGATTAGTTGTGTTAATTTCTTCTTTTTATTGGTGAATATGATGTCAGGCTTGTTATGTGGTGTTGTTTTATCTGTTGTAATGGTTCTGTTCCAGTATAATTTGTATTCATCGTTCTCCAGTACATTTTGTGGTGCATACTTGTATGTGGGAACATGTCGTTTTATAAGTTTATGTTGTAAGGCAAGCTGTTGATGTATTATTTTTGCTACATTATCATGTCTTCTGGGGTATCCTGTATTTGCTAGTATTGTACATCTGCTTGTGATGTGATCTACTGTTTCTATTTGTTGTTTGCAAAGTCTGCATTTATCTGTTGTGGTATTGGTATCTTTAATAATATGCTTGCTGTAATATCTGGTGTTTATTGTTTGATCCTGTATTGCAATCATGAATCCTTCAGTCCCACTCCATATATTGCCTTTTCTTAGCCATGTGGTGGATGCGTCTTGATCGATGTGTGGCTGTGTTAGATGATACGGGTGCTTGCCATGTAGTGTTTTCGTTTTCCAATTTACTTTCTTCGTATCTGTTGATTATATGTGATCTAAAGGGTTGTAGAAGTGGTTATGAAATTGCAGTGGTGCAACCGATGTATTTATATGAGTGATTGCTTTGTGTATTTTGCTAGTTTCTCCTCGTTCTATAAAGAATTTTCATAAATTGTCTACCTGTCCATAATGTAGGTTTTTTATGTCGATAAATCCACTTCGTCCTTCCTTTCTGCTTAATGTGAATCTTTCAGTTGCTGAATGTATGTGATGTATTCTATATTTGTGGCATTGTGATCGTGTAAGTGTATTGAGTGCTTCTAGGTCTGTGTTACTCCATTTCACTACTCCAAATGAGTAGGTCAATATTGGTATAGCATAAGTATTTATAGCTTTTGTCTTGTTTCTTGCTTTTAATTCTGTTTTCAGTATTTTTGTTAGTCTTTGTCTATATTTTTCTTTAAGTTCTTCTTTAATATTTGTATTATCTATTCCTATTTTTTGTCTGTATCCTAGATATTTATAGGCATCGGTTTTTTCCATGGCTTCTATGCAGTCGCTGTGGTTATCCAATATGTAATCTTCTTGTTTAGTGTGTTTTCCCTTGACTGTGCTATTTTTCTTACATTTGTCTGTTCCAAAAGCCATATTTATATCATTGCTGAATACTTCTGTTATCTTTAGTAATTGGTTGAGTTGTTGATTTGTTGCTGCCAGTAGTTTTAGATCATCCATGTATAGCAGATGTGTGATTTTGTGTGGGTATGTTCCAGTAATATTATATCCATAATTTGTATTATTTAGCATGTTGGTTCAGAGCAAGGCAGAACCAGAAAGGACTTAATGAGTCTCCTTGGTATATTCCACACTTAATCTGTATTGGCTGTGATGTGATATTATTTGAATTTGTTTGGATATTAAGTGTGGTTTTCCAATTTTTCATTACTATGTTTAGGAACTGTATCAATTTAGGATCTACTTTGTATGTTTCCAATATTTGTAGTAACCATGGTTGGTTGGTTGGTTTGGGGAAGGAGACCAGACAGCGAGGTCATCGGTCGCATCGAATTAGGGAAGGATGGGGAAGGAAGTCGGCCGTGCCCTTTGAAAGGAACCATCCCGTCATTTGCCTGGAGCGATTTAGGGAGATCACGGAAAACCTAAATCAGGATGGCCGGACGCGGGATTGAACCGTCGTCCTCCCGAATGCGAGTCCAGTGTCTAACCACTGCGCCACCTCGCTCGGTGTAGTAACCATGAGTGGGGTACACTATGAAAAGCTTTTTGGTAATCAATGTATGCATAGTGTAGCGACCTTTGTTTAGTTTTTGCTTGATATGTCACCTCTGTATCTATTATCAGTTGCTCTTTACATCCTCGTGCTGCCGGCCGAAGTGGCCGTGCGGTTAAAGGCGCTGCAGTCTGGAACCGCAAGACTGCTACGGTTGCAGGTTCGAATCCTGCCTCGGGCATGGATGTTTGTGATGTCCTTAGGTTAGTTAGGTTTAACTAGTTCTAAGTTCTAGGGGACTAATGACCTCAGCAGTTGAGTCCCATAGTGCTCAGAGCCATTTGAACCATCCTCGTGCTACTTTGCAACAGGCTTTTTGTTGTTCATTTATAATTTTGTTCTGTGTTGTGTCATTATTTTCTGTGTAATGACTGAAGTTAACATTTTGTATATTGTTGGGAGGCATGTTATGGGGCGATATTTAGCTGGGTTTGCTGTGTCTGCTTGATCTTTAGGTTTCAGATAAGTTATTCCATGTGTAAATGTATCAGGGAATGTGTATGGGTCTGCAATGTAACTGTCCATTGGGGGCCGAACCGCACAATAACCCTGGGTTCGGTGTGGGGCGGCGGAGGGGAAAGTGGACTGCGGTAGTTGTCGTGGGGTTGTGGACCACTGCGGCTGCGGCGGGGACGGAACATCTCCGCCGTTTCTAGGTCCCCTGTTAACATACAATACAATACTATTATTTATATTATTGTTATTATGATTATTATTGTTATTGTATTACTATCAATACTAGCCCGCCCGGGTGGCTGTGCGGTCTAACGCACGGCTTTCCGGGCGGGAAGGAGCGCCTGGTCCCCGGCACGAATCCGCCCGGCGGATTTGTGTCGAGGTCCGGTGAACCGGCCAGTCCGTGGATGGTTTTTAGGCGGTTTTCCATCTGCCTCGGCGAATGCGGGCTGGTTCCCCTTATTCCGCCTCAGTTATACTATGTCGGCGATTGCTGCGCAAACAAGTTCTCCATGTACGTGTACACCACCATTACACTACCACGCAAACATAGGGGTTACACTCGTCCAGTGTGAGGCGTTCCTTCGGGGGGGGGGGGGGGGTTTCCACCGGGGGCCGAACCGCACAATAACCCTGGGTTCGGTGTGGGGCGGCGGAGGGGAAAGTGGACTGCGGTAGTCGTCGTGGGGTTGTGGACCACTGCGGCTGCGGCGGGGACGGAACCTCTCCGCCGTTTCTAGGTCCCCGGTTAACATACAATACAATACTATCAATACTACCATGTATGTCATACAGTTTCTTTATTATTCTGTTTCGATTGTTTCCGTTTATTCTGTAAAGCTACAAATGTATCCTATTGGTCTGCTACTTTTCAGATATACCAACTGAAACCGGAGAGCCAGTAGAACACGGCTATAAACTCGGAACAATTCTTTTACATCTCAGGAACATGTCCCATATAGCAGTTTCACACGATTCAAAATACAAAACCTGGTATCACCAGGCCTCTAATCCGGTACACTAGGTGCGCAAACTAACGCTCTAACGAGTTTCGCACGGGAGCTCGACACGATCAGATGCTAACATTTATGGTTTCCTCTATGCTCTATAGGTCAGGTATTACTTATTACATACCGTTTAGGTATGTCCTCCTTGGTGACGGCAGGTAGAACAAACTATATCGGAGTTTTGCTTGACACTCTTTCGATTTACAACGTCTGGTACCGATATGACTAACTGACATCTGGATGTTTGGGTGTAACAAAATTCGAACGTAGGTAAATTATTGTAGATCTACGGTGAGTGCTTCCGTAACCAAGGCAGTCGAACTGTTTGGTGTTTCAAAAAGCACAACATCCAAGATTTCTACCGCGTATGGGAAGCGGAAGAAGAATCGTCTGCTCAGTCAAAACACGGACGAAAGAGCGTGTTGAGTGGTCGTGTCAGACGGTCACTGAAGAAGATTGTGACTAAAAACAAGGAAAAAGCAGTTGCAAAAAAGTCACTACAGAGCTAAATCTGGCACTCGCGAAAGCTATCAGCACCAAAACAACACGAATGGAACTCCATAGTCAGTGAATTGTAGGTCGCACCGGAATTCCAAAAGCACTAATCACTGATGCAGACGCCCGTAACAGGAGAAAGCGGTGTCGAAGGCATGAAACCTAGACTACGGAGAAATGGAAGTTAGTCACTTAGTCATATGAGTATTGTTTCATACTGTTTCCAACTTTTGGCCGAGTTTAAGTCTGAAGAGCGAAACAAAGGCCGGGGGTTCGGTAACAATGTGGGCAGCCATATTGTGGTATAACATGGATCCATGATTACTTTTCAAGGTCGTATTACTTCCAATGATTATAGGAGCATTTTCGCTGATCAGGTCTATACCTCGGTAGAATGTTTGTGCCCCAATGGTAATGCTGCTTTCCAAGACGACAGAGCTCCTGGTCACTCAATTTGCATCGTCCACGACTGGTTTCGTGAACACGAGGCGCAATTTTCGCATCTCCTCTGCCCATCACAGTGACCATATCTCACTATTATTCAGCATTTGTGGTGCACTTTGGAGCGAAGGGTGCGCGTTCGCTACCCACCACCATTACCGTTACCTGAAAATGTCACTATTTCGAAAGAAGAATAGTGTAATATTCCCTTAAAAATCACACAGGTCTTGAATTTATGAACTCCGAGACGGCTGGAAGCTGTTTTGAAAGCTTACTGGTTTCCATATTAGGCATGGTAATGCGTTGTGTTTGTTATGTTCCCGTATTTTTCTGCATCCGGCCGGCCGGAGTGGCCGAGTGGTTCTAGGCGCTTCAGTCTGGAACCGCGCTGCTGCTGCGGTCGCAGATTCGAATCCTGCCACGGGCATGGATGTGTGTGTTGTCCTTAGGTTAGTTAGATTTAAGTAGTTCTAAGTTCTAGGGGACTGATGGCCTCAGATATTAAGTCCCATAGTGCTCAGAGCCATTTGAACTTTTTTCTGCATCCCCTGTGCGTCCCGCACGATAGGCTATCAGAGATGTAGTGGGAGTTTCCTCAATGGTATTGCTTCGCACTAGCAAAGGGATGCCTGCTAACGATTTACAGAATTATTATAATTACAGATTACACCTGTAGATTGTGCTGTCTTCAAGTTTCACCGTTGCTCCGTATTGTCGCAACCAATTAATTCGCGCCCGCATATAGGCAACCCAAGTAACATATTTGTGAAACATGCTGCGGTAGCAAGTTCCTGGACAGTTCGTGTCAATCAACTCTAAACTGGTTTTGGCGTTTGCCGCTTCACAAACGGTTCCCATATTTAGCACCTGTAAGGTGAGTTAAAAAAATTGGAAATTTTTGGTAAGTTCTTATGGGACCAAACTGCAGAGTTCATCGGTCCCTAGGTTACACACTACTTAACCTAACCTAAACTAACTTATGCTAAGGACAACACACACACACACACACACACACACACACACACACACACACACACACACACACACACACAATACACACACACTAGAACCTTTGACAGAGGAAGCCGCGCGTATCGTGGGAAGGTGCCCAGACCGCGCGACTAACCACGCGGCCGGTGAGTTAAAATACTTGGGGAGATGTTTTATCCACTGATGTGTGTGTGTATTTTCTGTTTGTACTTTTGATTCTGCGCAGTCACATTCTGAATCCCCAGATACACTTATCATAACCATCTATGTATCACTACTCCCTGTGTTGCAAAAAAACAAATCTGACGGAAAACTTTTTTTTTTTCAAGTTTTTACTTCTGCGGAGCACATTACTTGTAAATTAATCATTTTTATTCCAAAAAATAAATGGGCCGCTTTCTAACAAAAGTGTCATTGTGGTTCTTTAAATTAGATGGTATACAGAAGCATAAACGCCATTAGTAGGTGCTTAAAAATGTAATGAATAATTATAGCGAGAGTGGAATGGTAGTGAAAAAGTATTAAACATAGTGGAAAGGGAAAATAAATCATTACAACCACCTCCTTTCTTTAAGGGGCTGCTCAGTAATAACTGCTAGGGCAACAACGATCAATTCTCCTTCGCCATGTTAGTGCGTTAAGTAAACAGTAGAGCTGATTACACATAGTGTGCTGTATGTCATAAAGCTTTGGACAGCACAAATGAGTAACATTAACTGAACAGTAAGGAGTTAAAAAATTAAAACTGGATTAGAAGGTGGTACACAGTCAGTGGTTCATTACAGTGAGAGGGAACTGGTGTGGTCTTGCAGCTTAACAGATGACTATGCTGAAAAAGACGGTGTTCTGCACGTATCCAGTTGAAATTATCTACTCGCAACGGGATGGAAGAGAGAGTCGCCCGCGCTATAGGAATGGGTTTTATCTCCCTGATTACGGAGAAACGGCTGTGTTCGTGCCATAGTAAAGAATATTGCTTTTGTATCTCAAGCGCTGAGATCCTCTAAGGGTCGGAACATCATAGACAGCGGAGTTCCAGGCGTGGAGAGTACTGACGGAATGAGGACACACGATAAAGAGAGAGATATTCCGGGTCGCCAGAAGTACAAGGTGAGCTTATAAAGAGCAAACAGCTTTTCAATAGAAATGGGTCACGGATCTAAAAGGCGGCATCTAGAATCTTCTTCGCCGACTATAAAGGCCAGAGACATAGTGGTGCGTATGCAGAGTGCACATCTACTGTGTTTGCTCGGGTGCATTAGAGATAGGACGTCCATAGTCACAGAAGATGTACCGGGTGATCAAAAGGTCAGTATAAATTTGAAAACTTAATAAACCACGGAATAATGTAGATAGAGAGGTAAAAATTGACACACATGCTTGGAATGACATGGGGTTTTATTAGAACGAAAAAAAGTATTGCTAGACGCGTGAAAGATCTCTTGCGCGCGTCGTTTGGTGATGATCATGTGCTCAGCCGCCACTTTCGTCGTGCTTGGCCTCCCAGGTCCCCATACCTCAGTCCGTGCGATTATTGGCTTTGGGGTTACCTGAAGTCGCAAGTGTATCGTGATCGACCGACATCTCTAGGGATGCTGAAAGACAACATCGGACGCCAATGCCTCACCATAACCTGGGCATGCTTTACAGTGCTGTTCACAACATTATTCCTCGACTACAGCTATTGTTGAGGAATGATGGTGGACGTATTGAGCATTTCCTGTAAAGAACATCATCTTTGCTTTGTCTTACTTTGTTATGCCAATTATTGCTATTCTGATCAGATAAAGCGCCATCTGTCGGACATTTTTTGAACGTTTGTATTTTTTTGGTTCTAATAAAACGCCAAGTCATTCCAAGTATGTGTGTTAATTTGTACCTCTCTATCTACATTATTCCGTGATTTATTCAGTTGTCATATTTATACTGACTTTCTGATCACCCCGTACATTAGCATGTTCTGCAGAAAAACCGTGTTGGCCCACGGTTTCAATGTTAACATCGATATCGCGGTGCAACACCCCCTGCCGGTAAAATGTGCCCGCGGCTCCCGATTTTGTTACAAACCCGGAACTTATTCATTCGCCATTTTAGTACCAAATTCCTCGGTGTGGCGCAATTCCTTCTCTGTGGCATCTCCCACTGGATTTGTTGAGCATCTCCGTAATGCTCTCGAACCAACTGCACGATCTCGTGACTATACGCGCCTCTCTTCTTTGGATTAGTTGCTGTAACACCGACTGATGCATTGCAGATAGTACTTGGGATATTGCCTCTCGATCTTCATCTCGGGAGAGCAGCCATCTTCTGGATGAGGAATCATGGGCCAAATGTGCAAATGCAAGACTTAATATTCCTTGGTGCACTGAATTCACAAGAACGCGCCTAGCGCTTCGCTTAAAACAGGAGTTTACTATTGCGGTGGTGGGTTTACACTTATAGCAGTGGATAAAATTAAAACACGTTGAATGGAATGGATATGATATTTAGCACAGAATATAGCTCCCACTATAAAAAAGTAAATAAGTAAACACATAAAAAAGTGCCCCGAACCACTGCAGCTGTCGATATTAACAAAAAAAAAAAAGTGGCTCTGAGCACTATGGGACTTAACTTCTAAGGTCATCAGTCCCCTAGAACGTAGAAATACTTAAACCTAACTAACCTAAGGACATCACACACCCATGCTCGAGGCAGGATTCGAACCTGCGACCGTAGCGGTCGCGAGGTTCTAGACTGTAGCGCCTAGAACCGCTCGGCCACACCGGGCGGCTCGATATTAACAATGATTGTTAATGTTATATAGGAAGTTTAACTACAGTTTCTGCGGAAAATATACTGACAAAAGACGTTATCTGGCACGGAATATTTTAGAGATATTATGTTTCTTGATGGATGTATTTAGTTTCATTGCACGGAAAAGACGTCTGTTCAAAAAATGGTTCCAAGCACTATGGGACGTAACATCTGAGGTCATCAGTCTCCTAGACTTAGAGCTACTTAAACCTAACTAACCTAAGGACATCACACACATCCATACCCGAGGCAGGATTCGAACCTGCGACCGTAGCAGCCGCGTGATTCCGGACTGAAGCACCTAGAACCGCTCGACTACAACAGCCGGCAAAGACATCTGTAATTTTGCAGAGGTACAGCATGGGGTTTATTGGTACCTGCTCGTATAGCGTAACGCGAAGCTCGCTGGCTTGTAAAACAAGAAGATGAGCCAGATACAGATCGAAACTGCGTGGCGGTCAACGACCACCGCTGGTGCAACAGCCAGCTTGAGAATGGTTTTATGCTATTTCTCATGCTTGTTTACACAGATGGTGAGCTAGTGCACTATTTCCACCATTGGAAACACGATACACAAACAATTAAAACACGATGACGCACGGAACCACGTTTACACATTTCACAGAGATGTGGAGACGCGACTTTTCTCCTTTTGGTATCTGACCAATGCGGTGACAGAAGGTGCACCTAACCGAAAATTATATTAAAATAGACTTTGCCAACTTTTGAGTACAGCGGAAGACACTAGGACAGCGACAGGATCAAGTTGTTTGGGAAGATGTGAAAAAGACGACGACTAAACCTAACTAGCGGTACTACGCGCTCGTTAACTGGCCAAACTAAATAAACTATAGTAATAACAAAACTGTAAATACGTCGTGTCCGTCTGTTTATCTCTGTATAAGTGAATTTCCAAATTTACTACACGCATTTCCGTGGTGGTTTCAGTGCTAACTTCTGCGTAGCTAGAGGAAACGTATAGGCTTTATTTTATCACAGTCGGATCATGGATAAAGACATCGTAATATAAAGTTTTACTAAAATTTTCTCGTCTCCACTATTCGCCAAAGCTACTAAACGAATTTCCATGGCGTTTTTGCAGGTAATTTGAGCGTAGCTTTGAGCACCGTACATCAAAATCACATCACGGTATAAAAGATTTCAAATCATACAAATGGCTCTGAGCACTATGGGACTTGACTTCTAAGGTCATCAATCCCCTAGATTTAGAACTACTTTAACCTGACTAACCTAAGGACATCACACACATCTATGCCCGAGGCAGGGTTCGAACCTGCTACCGTAGCGGACGCGCGGTTCCAGACTGTAGCGCCTAGAACCGCTCGGCCACACCGGCCGGCTAAAATATTTCCGCACATGTTATAAAAATATGTCTGTATGTATGTCCGACAACTCTTGCGAAACCATTGAACTGATTTTTACCAAACTTGGTACACGTATCACTGGAAAGAATCCCCATGGGGATAAGGACCATCTACCTATCAAAGACGCGGGGGTGGGAGTGAAAAAAAAACGGTGTAGGCGACGATTCGCGAATACCCAGACTTTATTCATCCAGTATTTGAGAACAGAAACTCTAACTGAATTCCAACGAACTTTACTCATGAATTCGAACTTCCGGGAAACTTTTTCTCGTTGACACACGCCGCGAAACGAGGAAAGGAAAGAAGTTTATGGCTTACTACATTTTCGCCGTTCAGCTTCACATCAGACACGATATTTTATTATTTCTTTACTAATAACTCTATCCGCGACACACTTTGTAGCAGTGTTCACATATACCACTGAATTTACCTGCAAAATTATAACGTAATACGGCACATAGTTCAGGATATATGACGTCATAAACAGTGAGATGCGTGTAGAAGTGTCGCATCGTGAATGACGTTTAAAATTAGAACCCGCTGAACCGATTCGATGCAACCCGGTAACAACGCGATTTCTTGCATCCTGAGGAAGAACATTCGCTACTTTAGGAAGAGTGTGGTACCAGATACTCACTGGTTTGAAGGTTACCTAAATTACAGAAAAAAACTTACACTCTGATGAAGCTATTTACTCTTTAACTTTTGTTCTTTACCATACTTGTGAAACTGCTTTTATTGGTTGATATATGCTAGGTGATACGATTGAAAATAATGAATGCAATGCTTATTCACTCATCAATGTGTTTAATGCATACTTCCGCATTATTTGTGGTATAATGTGCACGTTGCATGATATTTAGCTACTAAGCGCCCTATCCAGTACTTGAGAACTTGAGCACTTAGTGACCAGCAACAAACATTATACATGATTTCAAACCTTTACGAAGCTTTACTTGCTAACAACCTTTTAGAAAATCATGAAAGGGAAACAATTTTATGAGTTACTACATTTTCGCTTTTCGTGCAGCAAAACTGTCGCATCAGACGCCAAGACATTTAAATTTACCACTTCTTTGCTACTAGCTCTATTCGCAGCACATTTAGCACACTGTATCTGGACATGTCGAATGTGCATACCAAATTAATCATTGTACAACACATAAAGAGGAGGAGGAGGAGGAGGAAGAGGAGGAGGAAGAGGAGAGGAAGAGGAGGAGGAGGAAGAGGATGAGGAGAAGGAGGAGGAGGAGGAGGAGGAGGAAGAGGAGGAGGTGGAGGAGGAGGAGGAGGAGGAGGGGGAGATGGTCTGAGAAAGGGAAGACGAGGATATGGGCAGGAAGAGGGGAGGGAAGAGGAGACGCACATAGAAAGGGAAAGGAGATGGACAGAGAGAGTGGCAGGAGGAGATGAAGAGAGACAGCATAGGGGGATGCAGATGGTATATAAAGAGGAGGGGGGGGGGGGAAAGAGATGGACGGGGAGAGGGGGAAGTAGGAGATGGACTACTAGAATTGAAATAAATACATATCTGTGCAACGCTGAGTACTCAGCTAGTTAAAAATAAAAAAGAAATGTCGACTCGACTGGATGGTAGATGAAATAATTTTGTGACTGACGTCTCGGCGAGTCGAGCTGTAGTGGCCAGCCGCCAGAAAACAGTGGTTATGTCACGAGCACCACCTGTTGGGCTGTGTTGCCTATTTTGTTGCACTGACAGCACCAACCCCTTCTTTCCCCCCCCCCCCCTCCCTTCATCCGTTGTAGTCAGTCACAAAATTACTTTAGTCCAGCACTAAACAGATATCACACAGTGCTTGCCTTGCAACTCTGAGAGGAAATACGAAGAAGCAAAGAGAGCTCCTGCCGTATTGTGACGACAAGGAATGGAAGAAGCCCGTTGGCAGCCCCCCCCCCCCTCCACCCCCCCCCCCCCCCCCGCCATCTTTAAGTGCAGAGTGCATTGGCAGCAGCGGAATGCTGACATAAGCTGGCCGTCGGCCCCATGTGTGTTGGAGGAGGTAAGGGTAGTTGAAGCTGCTACCCCTGACGGAAGAGTTCACCCGCACCCCCTACACGCCTCGTCCCGACCTAAAGCCCACCCGTCTACACCGGCCAATCTAGCTAAGTGGGGCGCTGAGTTGCAAGCGATGCTGTTTCTCCAGCCGTCGATAGCGCTCGAGCTCCGACACTTAGCGGACCATTCCGAAGGCGATGTGGGTTAGTCTTGCTGAGGGCGCGAACCACTTCTTTACTTTACCTTACGACTTCGGCAGAAAACGAGCTGTCTTGTTTGTTTATACCACCAGCCAACAATATCAAACGGGGCTACTGGGATGGAATATGAAAATGTGGTGGTGGTGTGCTACATCGCTGAGCTGCTGAGAAGGATGGTTGTAAAAATCCCAAGCGATCTGAGGAAGGAAACAGTCATGAGCTCAAAAGTACTAGCAGTCCAAGCAGCAAAATAAATCTGCGCATGGAGTTAAAAGAACAGAGTAAAATTACCAAACATCTCCTAATAAATTCTTCATTTGTTTGGCCATAGTGTCCGCAGTTGCTTCACAATTCTTGAGGGTATTTTACTTCTGTCGTTGCAACTACAAAAATGAGTTTTTTTTTTCACCAGACGCGTTTCGCTTCATTGAGGTAAAGTATCATCAGTGGTTTGTAATTAAGTTATTTAGATTTTGATTTGCTTTTAGATCGAAAAACATATTTTAAAGAACTGTTTTCGATGTAAAAGCAAATCATAATGTAAATAACTTAATTACAGGCTACTGATGATGCTTTATCTAAATGAAGCGATACGTGTCTGGTGAAAAAAAAAAAAAAAACACGCATTTTGCAGCGACAGAACAAAAATAACCCTCACGAACCTCCCAATAAACCACACATTCCTGTTTCGTATGTCCATCCTTTTGACTGGAGGTCTGGGGGACCATGGCCGATCACTGTTGTACGAAAGTGAAACGCCTCCTGCCGTATTTATGATCTTATTTATTGCGTAGCTACTTCACTCATGCCCATAAATTAAGGATAATTGCAGAATGTGGTGCCACACAACGTGGCACTACACAAAACTGGCGCTAATAGCATAGGCACATAGGGAACATGCATGACACAGATCCGTAAGTCCACGGTATCGGTGATAAGTTGAGAAAACCGTCCCGAAACACATGTGCCCCAAAACGCCACTGTTTCCTGCGCATGTATCCCGACAGAAGTATGGGACATGATCACCATGTACACGTACACAGGCCGCACAATGGGTTGGCATACTCTGGATCAGGTGGTCGAGCAGCTGCTGGGGTATACCCTCCCATTCTCGTACCAGTGCCTGTCCGAGCTATTGAAGTCTCCTAGGGTTTTGAAGACGTGCAGCGATACGTCGACCGAGAGCATCCCAGACTTACTCGATGGGGGTTTAGGTCTGGAGAACAGGCAGGCCACTCCATTCGCCTGATACCTTCTGTTTCAAAGAACTCCTCCACGAAGGCAGCTCGGTTGGGCCGTGCGTTATCATCCATCAGGAGGAAGGTGGGACCTACTGCACCCCTGAAAAGGCAGACATACCGGTGCAAAATGACGTCCCGATACACCTGACCTGCTACAGTTCCTCTGTCAAAGATATGCACTGGTGTACGTGCACCAATCATAATCCCACCCCCACACCATCAAACCACGACATCCATACACGTCCCTTTCAAGGACATTAAGGGGTTGGTATCTGGTTCCTGGTTCACGCCAGATGAAAACCCGGAGAGAACCACTGTCCAGACTATACCTGGACTCGTCCGTGAACATAACCTGGGACCACTGTTCCAATGACCATGTACTGTGTTCTTGACACGAGGCTTCACGGGCTTTCCTACGACCAGGGGTCAGTGGAATGCTCCTTGCAGGTCTCCGGGCGAATAAAATATGTCTGTTCAGTCGTCTGTAGACTCTGTGCCTGGAGACAACTGTTCCAGTGGCTGCGGTAAGGTCCCGAACAAGGCTACCTGCAGTACTCCGTGGCCGTCTGTGGGCACTGATGGTGCGATATCGGTCTTCTTGTGATGTTGTACTTTGTGGCTATCCCGTACTGTAGCGCCTGGACACGTTTCTTGTCTGCTGGGATCGTTGCCATTATCTTATCACACATTGTGGCACACAAAAGTCCCGTGCTATGACCTGCTGTGTTTGACCAGCCACCAGTCGCAATAGTATTCTACCCCTCATAACGTCATCAATGTGTGTTCTTTGAGCCATTTTCAACACACAATTAGCACGTCTGAAAACGTCTGCACACTTACTCGCTGCACCGTACTCTGACATGCACCAAGACCTCTGCGTATGTGGACTGCTGCGAGCACCACCGTGCGACGACCGCAGGTCAAATGCACTGCATGGTCATACCCCGAGGAGATTTAAACCCGCAAACCGCCCACCAGAGCGTTGTTTCACCATGTATCAGCATTATACTTAATTTATGAGCATGAGTGTAGTTGATGGTTGGAGCGACGACATCACAGTTACAGATAGTCTGCGTAAACCAGTTATATTGGCCCCTGTTGCATCGTATGTACGGATCGTGATAATCCCCTTCAGCATCAGTTTAGGACTGAAGATGGTGCCATGAAGCGTCGAAACTGGTAGCTACACAATAAATAAGTTCGTAAGGACGACAGCAGGCGTTTCATTTTCTTACAACAACTCCCTCTAGTCCAGTGTTTTTCAACCTTTTTGATATTTTTTTTTTTTTTTTTTTTTAATACACTATGGGACTTAACATCTTAGGTCATCAGTCCCCTAGAACTGAGAACTACTTAAACCTAACTAACCTAAGGACATCACACAACACCCAGCCATCACGAGGCAGAGAAAATCCCTGACCCCACCGGGAATCGAACCCGGGAACCCGGGCGTGGGAAGCGAGAACGCTACCGCACGACCACGAGATGCGGGCCAACCTTTTTGAATATGCGACCCCTTTACAAATGAAGTTATTCTGACGACCCCCAGAAACATAATAAAAGTATGTCAGCGATTTCAAAGGCTACGTATTTAATTTTGTTTCTATTGATACTGTACTGATAGTAAATGAAGTGCAATGTGAAAAGAGGTCGCAGTGCTCTGCGGGTAGAGATATAATTGTATTCTTTGACACGGTAGAGGCATGAGGGTGAGAAGGGGTCATCAGGGGGCATAGTCGCTCATTTTCGGTCACTATAATCAGTTGTACGAGTACCCCAGCAAGTACGGACGTGATTAATGTCTTCGCGCTTTGATCTGAGTGAGCATAAAATGGGCAAGTTTCGTTTGACCGCGACCCTCTGAGCAAGGCTTTGCGGCCCACTAGGGTTTCGCGAGCCACAGGTAGAGAAACACTACTCTAGTCAACCCTAAGCCACGCGTGAGGTGGTGTAAACAGGGTCGCCACTGGATAGTGGTGACTGTAAACGAGTGATTTTTAGTGGTGAGTCACGTTATACCTGTGGATATCATAATGCAAGGTTTGGGTCTAGGTCTGGAGAAGGCCTAGATAACGTTACTTGCCGTCATTTGCAGTACCAACAGTGCAGTAGAGTGTGCTCCCCATACTGCGCTCCAAGGAAACACTAAATGCGGATCGGTCTGAACACATTTTACATCAATACAGTAAAGAACAGTCCGGAGCCAATTATTGTTGGTGTCAGCATGACAAAACATCCTGCTATGAAGCAGCATCTGCGAGACAATGTTTTGTGGACAATAACATGCCTTAAGGGGACTGACTTGCGCAGAGGCCCTACCTAAAGACAACTGAAAAACTTTAGTGTAGCTAGAACCTTTACTCCGTTCCAGATCCTAGCGCTCAGCATCACTATCTTCTCTGGTTTCGGCTCTTGCATTTCTCCAGACATTCAGACACGTCAGTGATCGTGACCCCAACAAAGATGAAGTCGTCATAAAGGCAAGGGTGGCCCCGTCCCATTTAATTGTCCACTAATAGGTGTCCGGACTCATTTGATGTTTGATGATGATGACGTTTGGTTTGTGGAGCACTCAACTGCGCGGTCATCAGCGCCCTTACGAAGTCCCCATTTTTACACAGCCCAATTTCCACACAATCCAATCTAGCCACTGTCACGAATAATGATGATGAAATCATGAAGACAACACAAACACGCAGTCCCCGGGCAGAGAAAGTCCCCAACCCGGCCGGGAATCGAACCCGGGAACCCGTGATCCAGAGGTGGAAACATTTGATCTCATAGCGCATACAAGAAAAAAGATGTGGTTTTGGAATGGAAGTTCCTGGTACGTCTCATTTAAGCTCCCGCATTCGTATATATCAGTGAAGACATTAAAAAGACAGTGACACATATGGTAAGAATATGCTCGTGTGCGCAAAAGCGCCTTGCGAAACAAGTAAAATCGTGGCTATATGTGAAAATACCAAATGCCACCAACCGAAGTGCACAGCGTAGGTACAAACTGGATAAATAAAACAGTTTTATCGTTTCTCTGAATCGCTTTCATAAACGTCGTCATGATTTTATTGAATTATTCCAATTCTGTTGGCTTTAAGCTTATCTCGCATCCCACTGGCCGTATGTAATAATACAGCGAATGTAAAATTAACGTTTCAATAGTTACTGAATTCAGACTTTTTTTTACTTTCTGTTTCACGCCTTTATTGATCAGAAATATTGTCGAGGCAAGCAAGAAATAAAAATTTCGCTTTGATGTAATTGTGTTTGGCTTTCGACTGCATGTGTAGCTATTAGCATCAATGTTCGCAAATCTCTGCCACTGTTGCTGCGAGCGAAATGTAACCAGTACTTTTCAAGTGCAGACAAAGCGCTCACTGGTCGGAACAGACGCCCGATGCAGTCAATTCCAGTTCGTTACACACTTTGTGGATTGTTCCACTCCGCTTCGTTGAAACGAGAGCTGTTCGAAAGTCTCTGATTGGTGCTAAATGTTTGTGGGCGTCGGATGATACGAGATGGCCTACTAAAAGCGAGTTGAGCCTGAACAGGATTAACGTGTGAATGGCAGTTACAACTACAGCAGCACACCTGTTGTCTTAATGAAGACTCACACTTACGCTGTTTAGCTGCACGTTAACGGGATTCCTTTCCTCTCTTTCTTTTTTTACTCTGCACAGTGTTGTATGAAACTAAAGGTTACGCCACTGAATAAGCATTTATGTTAATGAGCACACAAAATGATATATCAGCACTTACAGAAAGTTCTTGAATTTCACAAAAATTATATATAACGAGGTTAACATTTGTGTCTGCGAACATAGTGATCGCTTTATTTCATATGTTATTTTAAAATGGTTCAAATGGATCTAAGCACTATGGGACTTAACATCTGAGGTTATCAGTCCCCTAGAATTAGAACTACTTAAACCTAACTAATCTAAGGACATCATACACATCCATGCCCGAGGCAGGATTCGAACCTGCGACCGGAGTAGGAGCGCGGTTCCGGAGTGAAGCGCCTAGAACCGCTCGGCCACAGCGGCCGGCGTTAAAAAGTTTCTAAAATCTTTTTTCTGTTTCGCAAGCTAAGTTTTAACGTGGTTTACTGCTGGAAAAGTTACACGAAATATAACTATATTTAGATGTAGCATCAGTAATACTTCGGTAATTGTCAAAAACTAGTGATTGGAGTCCATTAAATAATTGTCTTTGGACCCATATTTCCATGGAGAGGACCCACGTTGCTTCCTTAATACATTCGGCTGGTACCTAGTGTAAGTGAAAATAAGGCATTTACAGTGGAGGAATTAAGGGGGCGCTGTTCCATGAACACTGTGTAGCTATATCAACTCGAGGGTCGGCTTTAAGTATCGTATGGCAGGGAAACTTGATAGATATTCTAATGCGTTAAAGTGAAATCGATTTACGCTGGAAAAAATTAGCTCAGTTTTTTGTCACCAGGTGCAAACCTGGCGGCGTGAATGGAAAAAAGTCGTACAGAACTGTCTTCATAGGTAATGGATTAGAAACTGGACGTGGACAGAAAAGTTCAAACCACTGGGAAAGACATAATGTTGATTTTATTATGAACTGCCACTTACACAGTTTGTTCAATGTGAGGACCACAAGTGTCGACGAGTTACTGTACACCCCCAGATTTGCAGCGGGTGGGCAAAATTTTGTACTAATTTTTTTTTCCAGCGTAAATCACATCCGCATTAACGCATTAGAATATCTACCAAGTTTGACTGCCATACGACAATTACAGACCACATACCTCTGTGAGTAGCTTCACTTTAATTATAACCACCCTGTATTTTTATGTTAGAGGGTATGGGACGTACAACACCGATCTAGCAACATCAATGGCGCCAAAGCTATCATCTCCATCATGGATATTTTGGTTTGAAGACGGTTTCCAAATACACACAACAAGCGACCGGAACTGTTTTAACACTAGTTTTGGAAATATTATTTCTGGGATAAATGTGCTCTTGATTTCGTAAAATTTCGTTTCTCTGTGTTAAACCATTCGATCGTTCATCTGAAAATATATTGTTTAGCCACATCCTACTTCAATTCGCTTCGATTGTACTCTGATTATTTGTTGTGTGAGAAAAGTGAAAGTTTAACATTGTATCACCCGTCTATTACTTTCTAAAACTGCAAAACGTACCTGGTGTTTCACAAACAATATACGTATTTCGAATGCATATACTTATTAAACTGTACGACATAGAGCTATGAAACTTGGTCATACATTTACGAATCCCTCAAGTTTAGATTACAGATTTTCAACATGTCCTTCACCAGCGACAAGAACAATATCATATCGATACTCGAATTTCTTCCGTACTCGGGTAAGCATGTCTATCACTGACGTTATTGCAATGTGGATCCGGCTCTTCAACTCTTCTAGGTTCTGTGGTAGTGTTGGTGCATAAACGTTGTGCTTAATGAAGCCCCATACGAAAAGTCACAGGGCGTCAAATACGTTACCATGAAGCAGAGCAGAGAAATGCTAAGTCTCCGGCTGTTTGACGACCGATCCAATGCCTCGGTAGAGCTTCATTCTGATACTCACGTATCTGGCTACTGCAATTACGGTGTGCCCCGTCATGTTGAAAAATGAAGATGTCCTCGTTAAGCGTCGGAAACAACAAGTACTGTAATATAGCAAGATACTGTTCACCGCTAACCGAGTTTCCATCAACTAAGAGTGGGCTCCAAACAGATGAGTGCGACATCACACAAAACAGTTTGACTGTAGTGAAATCTCGTACATGTTCAGTGTGTGCATGTGGGTTCTGTACGCCCCAAATTCGAACGCTGTGTTGCTTACTTTCCCACTACGGCAGGAATTCGCTTCATCACTGAACACTTCGCAAACTCGAGACCACAGAATGATTTCTGCTGCGGAGTAGTCATTTCGCAACATATGACGGTAACCAAGTAAACAGCAGTCAACCGACATCTGGCGGCAATCGATATAAACTCGACAATGTGTTCGTTCTTCCAATAGCCGAGCCGTGGCGCAGCAGTTGATAGTTTTGAAAACATAATTCATTTATTGCGTATATTCTTCTTGAAACATCCTGTATTCTACAATTTAATTTTTTCACGCATTCACAGCACCCCGCGAGAACTATGAACGTTGCAATATTGGTCTGGGCTTCTATATTTTTTCTCGCTTGACTAAGAGCAATTTCTTCTTCACTGACAATACCATACTGTCTAATAGTTTACTAACAGCAGACAAGTTCAAAACAAGTTGTTACCAATATGAACATGGAATATTTCTTGTCATATTGATATGAAAGGGCAGAGAGTGGTTTAGTACATATTTGGTGTTAATGGTAGGAAAATACTTCTGGGACGATGTGATATGGTCCGTGAAACAGTAACTGCTAATACTGCATTGTCTCAGTTTTAGGTCTCATTCCATAATAATACACAAATGTAGGTCATACGCAACATTGCCCTCTAAGTACAAATCCACAATTTCTAATCATGGTATGCCAACACTAGGATGTTTCCACACCATCCAGTATAGCAGATATGGTGATTGTCAGCACGGTGATACATCATACGCGACAACCCAGATGATGATGATGATGATGATGATGATGATCACTTGAGCAGAAGATACGAGAAGACCCGCTCATAATTTAGTGGATGTCATATACAACCGTGCTTCTATGATCGCGCTTGCCACATCGATGATTTCATGGCTTATACTAATTAGCAGGTGTCCCCAGCGATGTGATCTACTTTTTGAAACTATCTATACGGTGATGTAGGTTAAGATTCCAGGTATCACACACTGCAGCCATTCACCGGGGTGGACCCTCGTTTGCGAGTAATTGACGAAAAAAAGAGTTCGGGATTCGCATTATATTGTCTGGATGCGTCGTGTAATGGATAGGATAAAAGCTTCACACGCAGGAGGTTGTCGGTTAGAATTTCTTCAGCCATAGCAAGTTTTTTATTTTTAAATCTGAATCGAAATTACTTCGATCATTATTTTATTCAATTAACTGATTTAAATGTAATATTTTAATTCAATTCCTTGGTCACATAATTTTAAACGTAATATAAATTTCTTAATTTGCTCTCATTTTTCTTCCTATCATTCTTTCTCCACTTGAAACTTTGTTCTTCTGTTTTAAATTAATTTTATGTATCTATTTCGATTTAATTTATTTTGCTTCATCTTCCTGTTTTTCGTCCAGATTAATGCGTTCATTATATCTCTTTCTCATATTGCTTAAATTTCGTTTTAATTGTAAGTCCGTCTTTCATTTAAATTTTCAAAATGGTTCAAATGGCTCTGAGCACTATGGGACTCAACAGCTGAGGTCATTAGTACACTAGAACTTAGAACTAGTTAAACCCAACTAACCTAAGGACATCACAAACATCCATGCCCATGGCAGGATTCGAACCTGCGACCGTAGCGGTCTTGCGGTTTCAGACTGCAGCGCCTTTAACCGCACGGCCACTTCGGCCGGCATTTAAATTTTCATCTGCGTTATTTCGTCCATAGTGCAATAGGTATTTAGGTTATATTTTAAATGTTTGTATGATGATTACCGTGCAAAATATAGGACATCTGGTAACAAGAGTACGTTTTTCATACCATTGCACAAATGTAATTAGATTATTTACTCTTTCGTTATTTTAACTGATAGGTCGGAATTTCAAAATAGTTGAATATTGTAATAGATAAATATAATTAAATTCATTTGCACAAAAATTCCGATCGGGAAAAGTTTGAGACGAATAAAAAATGAAAAAAATATTTGGGAATTTGTGGTATGTTCCTATGGGACCAAACTGCTGAGGTCATCGGTCCCTAGGTTTACACGCTACTTAATCTAACCTAATCTAACTCACGGTAAGGACAACACACACACCCATGCCCGAGGGAGGACTCGAACTCCCGACGGGGGGAGCCGCGCGAACCGTGGCACGGCGCCCTAGACAGCGTGGCTACACCGCGCAGCATGAAGCAAATGTAAAAGTTCATACGACGATTCAAATGATGTGACAAGGGAACTGAAACAAAAAATGAAATTTAACTCAATTAACTGAAAAAAAATAATGATGGAGGCATTTTCAATTTGGACTAGAAAATAAAAAAGTCTTTTGTGCATCTGAAGGGATTCGAACGTACAACCACCTCCGTGCGAAACTGTTTTCCTATCCATTATGTCACGTAACCAGACTACATAATATAACTTTTTTAACGCTATTGAGTATCACACAAAATTCCGATTTTTATTTCAACTACCTGTGAACGAGGGCGAATCAGGGTGAATGGCTGCAATGTGTGAGATCTGGGATCTTAGCCTACATCACTGTACATATAGCTTCAAAAAGTCAATCGCACTGCAAGAGGTCGGCGGGCGTAATTTTGCATCTCACAAATCGACCGCGAGTGAATATGCTACCATAAACGTGAACATGCAGAATGATCAGGTCTTTCTTGTAATTTTAGTTTTAATCAGCGTAATAAACTCATATACGCACTTGTTGACTTTTAAGGAAATTTATTGGGTTTTTCCTGTTTAATGAAAAATAATACAAAGCTTATGCTTATTCATTCTGTTTGCGCAGGATACAAGCAAATAGCCTCTCTCTCGTCCCCGTTTGGACCTTTGAGTGCTTCGGCAATTTTTTACAAGTCATGTTTCTTTCACTTCGATCATTGTGTTGCGGATGTCTTCGATCCCAGAAGCACATCTATACTCTTGTGTCAGCAGCAGTACATTCCCTTTAGACCACTCCATCGCTCACAACTGTCATGACCACAACAAGAGTAGACAAGACCATAGATGAAGACTTTCTGTACTGCTAGAACCAAAGCGAGCTGGGCATATAATTCCCCAGCTCGACAAATAGAGGAACATGGGCGAAAACTAGCGAATGAGAATCGAACAGGACAGAATGCAGTTCCCTGTCGCTCACCTACAGTTTACACTAGAGGGAATTCTCGTTCACTGCTGCACTTGTGTTCGTCCCGGTGCAACCGAGGCTTAAAATACGATGATAAAACGTCAATAGGAAACCGATTACAAATACATATATTCATCATCAGTAAGAATGCTGCGCCTATCTGGTTTCAACTGCAGTTGACAAAGGCAAAGGGATTCGCGAAAGCAGTAATTTCTCATCAACGACAACTTCGTTAGCTTTGGTCTGGTGCATTTGTGTGAGGAGGGGGGAAAGGAATTCAGTATGGCGGCAGGACCTTCCTCCCTTCGTGGCTGAAACAAATCTCAAAAACTAAATGAACTGTGCCGCAAACCGAGGCAATGTCAATGGGTGCCCAGAGGAGCAAAAAATCAAAAACACGCTCGAATGCTGCACTAATCTGATTCCTTTCTCTTTTTCTGCTGAAGGGTCTATCGGTAAGCGAGGATGAAGTTTCAGAATCTGCTGAACACAAGAAAAGGAAATCTGCAACTTGCTTCGCTCCTTCGCCATAAGAAAGACAGTTACTGCACAAGCAAATTTTGCAACAAATTGTCCTAATTCAAGCTGCAAAATTTCCTCTTGACAAAGTAAACTATAAGCATTATCGTTGGGAGTTGCACAAACGAGGAAACTAAGTTCTTGAGGGAAAGAACTGCAGTCGTAGTTTCTTTCCGTTTGAACGCAACACGATACTATGTAATGCATCTCAGGCAAATTCGCACTCGTTGTTTGTTCTTACTGACATACTGTCCAAGTATTGTTTAATCTACTATAAATGCATTTGGAAAATCTGCACAACTGACATAAAAAAGATTAACAGAAAAATTATTGTATACCTATAGCATAAAATCGTTTTGAGACTGTGAATAAATTATGCTCACAGTTGACCGTATTAACAGCAACAATATACAGGGGGGCTTCACAATTCCAATTACAGGCTTCTAGGGGTTGTAGAAGAGACATAAATACGCTTTGGTATAGAACCCCTGTCCGAAAAAGTTCCGTTTGGATATAAAGATCGGATCACTTTTAAATTTCCCGTTTCACTGTATGATAAGTAATGGCAGACCTGCACAAAACGTATGTATCGAGCACGTTCTCGAAATCACCTCGATCCATCACGTATCATTTTATGGCCACCTCCTGGTTTTCCCATAAAGCTCTAAGTTATTTGGTTGGTCGATATGAGGGGAGGAGACCAAACAGTAAGATCAACGTTCCCATCGTATTAGGGAAGGATTGGGAAGGAAATCGGCCGTGCCCTTTCAAAAGAACCAGCCCGGCGTTTGTATGAATCGATTTAGGGAAATGAAGGAAAACTTAAAAAAAGACGGCGGAGCGCGTATTTGAAATTCGTCCTCCCGAATGCGAATCCAGTGTGCTAACCACCGCACCATCTCGCTCGGTAAAACTTTTAGTCTATAACCTACTTTATGGCCTGGGGCTGAATATCGCCCACTCGTTTCCCTGACTGTCATTTCAAATATTTTGACTTTCTTCTAGCCTTCCTTCATGTTTGCCCTAACTTCTCCATCTTTGCCTGTTAAGGAAACCAAACCGTAAATAGTTAGTTACTGTTAACTCCATCTTCATACACGATGGCTGAGGGACTTCGGCTGTGCGGTATAAAATGTCAGATCATAAACAGCTTAAGCGGTCTATATTTCAGGATTTGTTTGACTTGTGTGACCAGTTTCAGCGTCTCACTGAGCTATCTTTAGGCCTCTGACTAACGTGTAGGGAGAATCCAACCTCATATGCAATCGAAACAAGGCCAGCGTTCAGTAACTGGTGTCCGTAGACTCCTTTTTAACAACGCTGTCATTTCGTTCATCAGCTGCAGACTCTCTATAGACACAGCTCTTGTTCGATACAATCCGCTGTCCGAACCTATCTCACCTTCCTCTAGTCGTGTAAAATCGGAAGAATCTTTCAGAACACCGTGCAAATTATTTAGGATGGGAACCAAGCCATCGCTTCTGGGCACAAGGCGTGCATTCGTTTGATTAGAGCTGGCTTACAGACGAATCAACTAGCACCCGGTCGCCAGCAGACGCGTGTCATCAACAGGTGGGGAAGCAACCGGCCATCTCACATCGACCCATACGTCATCGCCGTCACTGAGTTCAGAAGCTTCTTCGTTGAGCAGTGTCGGTATGCCCGGTCAAAGCTGAGCCGGGTCGAATCGGAGCTAATTTCGCAGAGTTAATTAAGCAGACTGGCCTCCTTACGAACTTGGGCCGCTACCCCGGCCGGCGGGACATGAAATCTGCGGCGCCGCCGGCCAGCGAGCGATAATTGAAACAGTACGTGCTGGCTGCAACTGGCGGCTGCTTAATCGACTCCGGACCGCCCGGCTCGCTAATAATGGAACACGGGGCGCGCAGGTGCGCGAGTTCCACCAGAACGCTGAATCGTGTAACAGGGAACTTGCTCTTCAGCAGTCAGCGCCAGCTCAAATTGACTCCATGCCGTAGCGAACGTGTAGTACTGACCGACTTTTTCGGTGTTGTGCTTCACCTTTTAAATTTACTGCCGAGGTAAAACTGTATTTTTACTGACATATTTTTCCTAAATATTCGGAAAAGTAATGTATTCAAGAGCAGTCACGCACTTGAGTGGCAACAGTTTACTTAGTATAACCCATTTCTAAGCAAAGAAGGGAAAGCAGAAAGGTGGAAGGAGTATATAGAAGGTCTATACAGAGGCGATGTTCTTGAGGACAATATTATGGAAATGGAAGAGGTGGTAGATGAAGTTGAAATGGGAGATATGATATTGCGTGAAGAGTTTGACAGAGCACTGAAAGACCTAAGTCGAAACAAGGGCCTGGGAGTAGACAACATTCCATTGGAACTACTGACAGCCTTGGGAGAGCCATTCTTGACAAAACTCTACCATCTGGTGAGCAAGATGTATGAGACAGGCGAAATACCCTCAGACTTCAAGAAGAATATAATAATTCCGATCCCAAAGAAAGCAGGTGTTGACAGATGTGAAAATTACCGAAATATCACTTTAATAAGTAACAGCTGCAAAATACTAACGCGAATTCTTTACAGACGAATGGAAAAAACTGGCAGAAGCCGACCTCGGGAAAGATCAGTTTGGATTCCGTAGAAATGTTGGAACACGTGAGGCAATACTGACCTTACGACTCATCTTAGAAGAAAGATTAAGGAAAGGCAAACCTACGTTTCTAGGTTTCTAGCATTTGTATACTTAGAGAAAGCTTTTGACAAAGTTGACTGGAATATTCTCTTTCAAATTCTACAGGTGGCAGGGGTAAAATACAGGGAGCGAAAGAATATTTACAATTTGTACAGAAACCAGATGGCAGTTATAAGAGTCGAGGGACATGAAAGGGAAGCAGTGGTTGGGAAGGGAGTGAGACAGGGTTGTAGCTTATCCCCGTTGTTATACAATGTGTATATTGCACAAGCAGTAAAGGAAACGAAAGAAAAGTTCGGAGTAGGTATTAAAAGCCATGGAGAAGAAATAAAAACTGTGAGGTTCGCCGATGACATTGTAATTCTGTCAGAGACAGCAAAGGACTTGGAAGAGCAGTTGAACGGAATGGACAGTGTCTTGAAAGGACAGTGTAAGATGAACATCAACAAAAGCAAAACGAGAATAATGGAATGTAGTCGAATTAAGTCGGGTGACGCTGAGGGAATTAGATTAGGTAATGAGACACTTAAAGTAGTAAAGGAGTTTCGCTATTTGGAGAGCAAAATAACTGATGATGGTCGAAGTAGAGAGGATATAAAATGTAGACTGGCAATGGCAAGGAAAGAGTTTCTTAAGAAGAGAAATTTGTTAACATCGAGTATTGATTTAAGTGTCAGGAAGACGTTTCTCGAAGTATTTGTATGGAGTGTAGCCATGTATGGAAGTGAAACGTGGACGATAAATAGCTTAGACAAGGAGTACAACCAGTATGGTTTCTCGACTGAGAATGTCATTTATACATGCACTATCAAATATTGAAAGCCTTAAATAATAATATATCGCCAGTTTATGTTTAGTGTGTGCTCTCCAAGGCCTTTGATTGTATACATCATTATACTTTTTTAGAAAAACTGAAGTCTTATGGAAATGGTGGCTTTCACAGCTGCTTAGAATCATACGCGAGAAGCAGAATGCAAATGGTTGTGCTAAATAATTGAAATAATTTCGGAAAGGTAGAACATTTTCGTAACTGGGGAAAAATCACACAGGGTTCAGTTTTAGGTCCACTCCTGTACCTTATATATCTGAAAGTCTTTTACCTCAAAATTCAACAAGCAAATTCGTACTTTTTCGAGACGATACTTGTGTTACAATAAACCCCGCTAGACTGAAAGTAACAGAAGAGCCAGTTCAGATGCCCAGCTAAACCCGCAGAACAGGACAGGTAGATTAAATTTTGGAAAGGGGTCAAAATAAGCGGCTGTCAGTTACACTCGAACATACAACCTTTTAATTGATCAAATATTACAAGGGCCAAGAATTTTTTTTATACAGCTTTAATTTTGAAACTTAATTAGCTGCTAAATGCTCCGTACAATCTCATGCCTTAAGGGCAAGACTACTTTAATCTAAAAACGGCTGAAAGCCAATAACTTAAGGCTCAACCAAACTCAGGAATTTAAAAGGCAAAGCCTTATCTTAAAACATTTCCTTAATTGGGCTGAAAGCCCAAAGAATCTGACACTTTAAGAGCAAACAACGTCAATCCAAAATCCGCTGAAGGCCCAACACTTTAGACTCAATAACATTAATTTTAAAAATTTACCAAAGGCTTTATGTTAAACAGTTCTTAAATTAGGCTGAAGGTCCAAACCATCTGACGCCTTAAGGGCAAAGCAACCTTAATGTAAAAAGTCGGCTAGAACCCATCCAAGTATAAACAACAAGAAAAGGCAGTACACCCAAGGGTGCTCAGAAGTTCTGAATGTCGTCCTGGAATTCAAACAATAACACTCACTTAGGTGAGACAGGCAGTAAACCCAACCATTGTCGATATGTCGACAACCCAACCAACAGGCAGTCAATGGACCCACCGATAAGATAACTTCCGCTCCACCTGATCAGCACACAACAGAGAGTTCAATGGAAAAACGTAGAAGGTATTGGCGTCCACAACCAATTATACATTCAGCTGTCAAACTACACACCATGCTGGACAGTGACAACATGAGGAGGAAAATACACTGCCTGAATTTACGTCAACGGCCAGGGCAGGCAACCGCTGGTGCACTTCAATTCAATTAGCCATGTACAGTTTAACTCCACTAAAATTTGCAACTTGAAAACACATGTTGTTGCTCGTGGGAATATCCCAACAGCCGACAACGAACTCCACAATATGAACAGTCGTGACTTGCTGTTAGATTAAGTCAAAACTCAACTTTCATGTCCAGCAGCGGTGAGCCACAAACCCCGTAGCAATGGGAACCGCATCACACACTCCAACACCACACCGCATAGAGGTCGCCAGCAGGCCGGCCAAACAACGCTCCACAGAGATTTCCTCGCTGCTCTACGCCAACCGACCAACTGCTCAGGTCCAGAAATTGTGAAAGGACCAAGTATACGTCGGCCGATGAGACGACCAACTGATCGACCAACGAACGGTCGTCCCACTCCAATCTCACTAAGTCGGACAGTTTGTGTGTGTCGCCAGCGGTCGGCGAGCACTGGCTGTCGGCGCCTCACCGGCGCTCCGTCCCCGACTTCACTGCTGCTGCGTCCTAACTGCACTGCTGGTCCGTCCAGAACTGACTGGTAGACACACGACGACCCGGAAACACTATCGGTCGCTCCAGAGATGGTACGACAGTGCAGTTATCGATATGCACAGCTGCTGCCATTCACGGGCAAATAAGTCAGGAAGTTACAGACGCAAGTAAGTGTAATAAGAAAACGAGGCGGCTGTACCGAAATAGAAGATGACAAACAATAAATGCACGGCTCAACTACTAAATAATATTAGCGAAAGAGTTATTGAGTTGTTCTATGAAAATGGTCTCTCCCTAAATTTTGGAAAAAGTCACTACATTCGGTTCTGTGCAAAAACAGGGTCATACCAATGACAAATGGAGCACTTGAGCAGGAGTCGGTAGACAGGGTAGAATGAATGAGTGTACGTATTGATGAAAACGTGAACTGGTGGTTTCTGAGCTCTTCAGACAAATAAGTTCAGCTTTGCTCTTCGTATAACTGCTAATCTTAGATACAAACGTATCAACCTCCTCAAATTTTTTGCATATTTCCACTCAATAACGTCGTACAAAATAATTTGCTGGGGTAACTCATCACTTAGAAAGGAAGTGTTGATTGCACAAATGCGAGTATTAAGAATAATATGGGCTAGACATTTTATCTGCGCCGTTTCAATATATATTTTCGCTAGTGAAATTCCTCGTAAATAATGCTACACAATTTGAGAAGAACAGTGACGTACGTACTTACAATACTTGAGGCATGACCTTTATTACCCATGTTAAAGCTGTCAGTGATTCAGAGAAGAGTTTAATATGCAGCAATAAAAATTTTCGAGCAGTTGGTCGATAATATGAAGTGTTTGACAGGTAGCGAATCAAGTTTTAAATCTCATAGGAAAAAAAAAGAACTACGCTGGACAGGGGTACAACACTAACCCTTGCATTTCATGGAGAACGGTCTCATCCACTGAGATATTCAGGCCAGATAGATTACTCCGTAAATTCATTGCCCGCGAAAGGGGAGATTTCGTCTTAGATCCGTCGGGAAGCTTAAAAATATATTGCTCAAAAGAATTTGGGGAACACGTATATCAACTTCCAGCATGTTAAATCTCTTAACACATACGGTGTCTGTGGTTATATTACAAACAGCCAGAGCATTGCAAGACCATCTCAGGAGGGCAGTTGGAGTCGGTGTGTCCGATCAGACTGTAAGGAATAGGTTAAGAGAAAAGACCTCACGACCAAGACGTCCTGCTCGAGTACACCGTCTAACACGACATCATCTCGCAGCTCCCATTCAGTTCTGCTGTACCTGCCACTGGCAGCTTCGACACTGGAGAAACGTGTTATTCACAGACGAGCCAAGATTTCCTTTGACGCTAGTTGATGGACGTGTTCGTGTGTGGAGACGCCATGGTGAGCATACGTGCCAAATGTTGTCAACAAAATAAACAGATTAGGCCGAGGTTCCGTGATGGTGTGGGGAGGCGTCAGTGTTGAGAGCCGTACGGATCATGTCGTCGTCCACGATCACCTTGCCTCCAGGCAATACATTAACAGATCCTGTTGGACCATATGGTGGCTGCTGCATACGATGATGGCACTGAATTCCTTCTCATGCACGCTAATGCCAGGGCCCATGTCGCGGGCTCGCCAGGGATGTCTTGCGAACCATGGAATTATTGGAACGCCCAGCGATGAGTTCCAACCTAAACTCTGTCAAGGGTATGTGGGATATCCTTGACAGACGTGTTCGTGGTCGTCCTGTTCCCCACAGACTCTCCAAGAACTCTCAAGGGGCATCGCTGAAGAATGGGAATGGGAAACACAGAGTGACTTCCGTAGACTTATACGGAGCATCCCACGTAGGTGTCAGGCGATGACGAACGCTCACGCAGAGCGTACACGTTACTATAGCTCTCAAAGCCCAATGAAAAGCAGAAGGGATGATGGAATGAATGATCGCTTCCACTTTGTTCTGGACACCTGTCGGACTTACCAGCTCTTGTAACGAAAATAAGGAGGGTTTAATGATGGTTTACCATGTAATTATTTTGAGAAAGATAAAGATATAATTCGGTGAAATTCCCAGTCCTCAGTTATAGCTCCGTGGGGTACACCAGATGCCTCAGTCAATTACGTGCTTCAGCTACCCACTAGTGTATCACACTATTCGGAAACAGCAGCGGTAACTCATATCAGTGTTGTTAAAAAGCTCTGGTCAAGTCAGTACGCAACCCAGCAAGAAACAAGCTGAGGTTTACGAATACTTGTAAAAAATTACGAATATTATAAAAAAATGTGTAAGACACTGCCAAAATATAATTGTTCCTTTAAAAAAAAAACTTTGCTGAAACTGCAGTGACAGCAATCACCTTTGCAGTCCATATTGAAACCAGACGTAATTCGTGTTTAGGTCGCATGGTTGTAGAAAGTACACGGCAGCCAACTTTTTATCTTTGTTTCCCGAAGATCGTAATCTTGCGTGATTTACGAATGGTTAGTCGAGAACTACAGTAAATCATTCCAGCTTTACGACCAATATAAATTCTATCAAGTTTGAACCACACAATTAATTACTCGCGGGAGACGATAAAACTTAATGAAGGAGAGACCATGTGGGCATTTCACCCGCAATTTACGAGAAAATTCGCTTCGTTGCGTTGGTCTGAACAGTGCTAATTCTGCATGGAGCACTTATAAGTTGGTTCTCTTGACGGGGTTAATAGTCAAACTTCTGTCCCTCACTGGAAATATTTCTGACAATAATGGCTACTGTCAATATTGTTTTTGTAACTGAACAATTATTTTTCCTTGCTGTTATTTTCCATTTTCATTTCTCGAGAATATTACCGGTGTCCAACAAAGCGATACCACACGGACCTTTTCTCATGTCCCATTATCCAATGTAATTTCTTGTCACTGTGTGCCACCTCTGCGCGATCTAAATTTTGCATTTCTTTTTTCTCGCCTATTTCATTTTGGGGAATTCAGAAAATATTCATTCAGCATTTTCATGTCAGATTCACATCCCAATCCTTTTCCAACACAGATGTTTTCCTGTCTGGTAAGCCACTTCCTTTTCTAGTGTTATTCGTCTGCAATGTTTTTAACACTCATTATAGGTACAAATGAAAGGGGCGAGTAGAGAGCAATGAAACAAGCAAATAATCCTGATAGACATAGGTCTCAAAACCAATGGTGTGATCTATACAAAGTACTACAACTCAGTACATTGAACACCTTATAGCACAGTCCCATAGGATCCAAACTGCAGATATGAAGTTGAGGACAAATACATTACAGCAATAAGGCTTCAGCACTTCCATCCATTGATGTCCGTACACGTTCATATATCCGAGTTGTGTTAAGAGAAGCCTGCCGCAATGGATTCCCTAGATACGTCCACACTATCAGTAGGACTGGAATACATCAAAGCTTTAAATACGTCCACTCAAAATAATCCAGTTGATTCGAGTCGGGAACCCTGGGTGGCCATAGTGCTGGCAAGCCGCGACTTGTCACAACGTAATTCATCGGTACTTACGCATCCGAAATTATGATAAAATCAGACGACTGCAGTTGATCACTCTCTAATTCTGTAATTTATGCCTCCTTTGCGGTGTTTCGAAACAAACGTAACCTTAGACGTTAACAGTGTTGTGAAACGGGTATGACAGCACTTGTGCTTAAGTGGTATCGGAGAAACCAATGGTTTCCGGACCTATGTTTATTAGAATTATTTGCTTAGTTCATTGTCCTCAATTCGTCTCTGTCCACTGTACCTGTAATCATCAGTCTCCCCGTATTCGCTACTCGAATGGTCAGTGCAAAATAACATCACGTCTGTATTCTCTTACTTTTCAACTTTCCATTTGGTGCGTCTGACATGATAGCGAGAAACAAACCAGAAACTTTATGTAGAAAATTACACACAATTTGCGTGGTGTAGCTGATTCGAAGAACTTGAAAACCGGGACGACTTGATGACGTAACGAGAAGTGCCCGTCCTCATTTGAGGGATTAGGCGAAAAAATGATTGTACAAAAGACTAAAATTCTTAGAAAACTGTTATTACAAAACTTTATTATGATGTTTCTCAAATGAAAAAGCTCTAGTGTATATATGTTAGAAGCACCAATGGACCGAAAAAGTTGAACAGGTAAGAAAGTAACATCGAATATGTCCATATTAAGCGCATTAGAGCCTTCCTGTATTTAATATCGTAAGTAGGCTCTTTAGGTTTTTATCTTAGTAACGCCTCGTAGCGCTCTGTATGAAAATCACTGACTGTGATGTGCGGTGTCTGTGGCTGGTTAGCATTGTTGGAATAGTCGCTATTGTAGTGTTGGGCAGTTGGATGTGATCATCGCGTAGCCGCCAGCAGTGGTGGATGTGGGGAGAGAGATGGCGGAGTTTTGAGAACGGACGATCTGGACGTGTGTCCATCAGAGACAGTAAATTTGTAAGACTGGACGTCATGAACTGAAATATATATTATGACTTTTGAACACTATTAAGGTAAATACATTGTTTCTTCTGTATCAAAATCTTTCATTTGATAACTACGCCTATCAGTGGTTAGTGACTTCAGTAGTTAGAATCTTTTATTTAGCTGGCAGTATTGGCGCTCGCTGTATTGCAGTAGCTTGAGTAATGAAGATTTTTGTGAGGTAAGTGATTCATGAAAGGTATAGGTTATTTTTAGTCAGGGCCATTCTTTTGTAGAGACCATTGAAAGTCAGATTGCGTTGAGCTAAAAATATTGTGTGTCAGTTTAGTGATGATCAGAATAAGTAAAGAGAGAAATGTCTGAGTACGTTCAGTTTTGCTCAGCTGCTTGAAAATCAAATGACGTAAGGGGTTTATAAGCACAGTCATTCACAAATTTTTCTAAGGGGACGTTTCAATATGAGCAAGCGTTTCCTCGGATAGAGTCTACACCTATATCAGATTAATTGTTGACATATATGTTGTCAATAAAGAAGTGACGTCGTTGGATGATAGTAAGAAAATGCAAAAAGATTTGGACCAAATTTTTATTTGTTTTAATCAATAGCAGCTCTCCTTAGACATGGTTAAACGTAAGATAGTGCCTGTATCGAAGAGAAAGAATCCGATCGTATCAGAAGGTGTGGAAAAATTCTCGGTTGTCTCGGTGGCAAAACTCGCGAATCCTCCCCTCCAACCTCTGCCGTTTAGATGCGGGCTGGATAATAGACAGAAGGGTACACATGGTGTTCACCGCTCGGAACTGCAGGGAAGACGATGTGTCACGCAGATGTAGAGAGCTGTTGGGCCGAGTCTGCAGCTTCTTTCGCTGTTTTTTTTTTTTTAAGTAAATGTCGGTTTTAAAATTTGTGGTGCTTTTCTTCTTTGCAGTTCACAAGTGGCGAGTTTATTCTGTAGTGTGAATTTGTTCTTGATAGCAAATTTCTTGTTAAGGGATATTTGAGATGATCTTCTCCAGTATTATAGCATTTGCGAACTGCGCAGCCTTTGAAAAGTTATTTGCTTGTTGATTAGCAGTCTCCCATAAAGCATTCAGGTGCCTTCAGCATTTACACAGTGCATTGAAAATATTTGTCTCGCTACTGATTAGTATAATTTTGTTCGTAAGTCCGTGTTCAGTAACTCTGATACTTGACATAATGAACTGTGACTAGTTTACCTTGATAGATGAAGGTAAAACTTCAACAAATTAATGGTTAATTCTAAAGAATGTTATCATTTTTTCCCTACAACTATCTGATGAAGCGGCCCTATTTCTCTTAATGAACTTCGTCAGAAGGCTCTATATGACTAAATTGCGCACCCGCAGGGTTGCAATTCCGGTGTAAAACAGGTGCCATTACTAGGAACAGTTTATATCAAAGAGGCAAATTAATTATTTCAGTTCATTTTATGACTTTTTAAGTTTCTTGTTGGCAATAAAAATTTACCTGCAGCTACACTGAGCAGCGAGAGTGATTTTCACTGTAAATGCAATTCTCTGGTGTTTTAAACCTACAAGGCATAGAATAGCTTGTAGAGTTAGTCGTGTTTTGAGTTCGCAAGTGTGGCGGGCAGCTTGCTCTCCCTACTGTCAAACTCATACGAACTTCGACGACCAAATACGTAATCGCGCCACATTATAGTCCTAAGAATCCTTGTTAGTTGGAACGAATGCATAAAATATGTATCAAAGACGGCAGATGGAAGACTTAGTTATCTTAGCAGGGTTATGGTAAAAATGTTGCATCTGCAGAGGAAATCACGCACAAGATGTTAGTACAACGAATACAGACTATAGTGTTAGTGTTTGGTGTACTTATGAATCACTCGTGATGGCAGACATCGAAAGGTTTCAGAAATGCCATGCTAGTGTGTTAACGACCCACACAAAGTGTAATTGAGGTGCACGGCAAACTTAAAAGTATGTGAGAATGAAAAGAAGGAAGGACATCAGGGTTGCGAACATGAGAGTTTTCCTCGATGTTTCCCAATAATGAAGAGAGTCCTCAGCGACCATTTCGTACACCCCTTACGAAGAAAGAGGATCGAATTATTCAGTTAAATTACAATCCAGTCACAGATTCATACAAGAGGGGGAATTACGAATAGTCATAGAGGGATAGCTCGACCCGCCAGGGTAGCCAAAAGAGTTCATGCTTTGCTTCCTGGACTTGGGTAGAAGCGCCGGTCTCGGATCGAAACCGCCCGGCGGGTTAACGACGACGGCCGGTACGTTGGCCAGCCTGGATGTGGTTTTTAGGCTGTTTTCCATATCCCTCTAGGTGAATACCGGGCTGGCCCCCACGTTCCGCCTCAGACGACTCACAGATGGTTGAAGACACTCTTACTATTTCATGACTTAGACTAACTACAGACAGCTTGGGTACACTACTTACGTCCCAGGGGGTTTCTGGATGGCGGCAGGAAGGGCATCCGGCCACCCTCTGCATCTAACACTACAAAATCCGTAATAACAAGGCCGGCCCCGTGTTGAAGCAGGACATGACCCAAGGAAAGAAAGAAAGTCATAGGGCGATAGCTGCATATGTAATAAATAGGAAAACTTAACCTTCCTACTACCATGACCATTTTTATTGTTTCAGACTAGCAATGCAGTTATAAAGACCCTAAGTAATTTAAACGGAAAATACTGGCAGTATTTTTATGAACTAGCATAAAAATATAGATTACAGCTGTTGAATGTAACTGTCATCATTTTGTTTTCATATGTGTTACGTTCAAGAAACGAAAATGGATTTAGATTACAGTCGTATTGGCCCCAATGGTACACAGTGAAACAAAATTAGTGAGATGTAAATGAAAAACTGAACATAACATTACAGGATACAACCGACTCAGATCAAGTAAAGCATATATGTTGAAAGTAATAGCTTTTCAAGCAATAGAGGTACGTATTTAGAGTGTGATATTAAAGTCGTATTGCCGTCAGTGGTACTAGGAACGGCACAACAGGTGAGGGGTGATAGAGAGGGGCGCGACTTTGAGCACTAGGCGCCTGCTGTTGCCCTAGAACCTGTCAGAAAGCACACCGAATCACAGGGGTGTCAACGGAATGGCTACAAGCACCTACGACTGTCACAAGTTGTTCATATACAGATAAATTTTTGATGTGCTCCACAAAAGCGGGTGGTTGGGTCCGAGGATGGGGCAAACTTGGTAGGGCTGTAGGGGACTGGGAATCGGGAATCTTCGAGGTATCATTTACCCTCTATACACAAATGTGTCAATGTCGCATCCCTTCGAATCACGCCAGAAGAGGGTTTAAGAAGCATAAACATCCTTTGCTGCTTCTGATGAAGTTGAAATTTCGTCGGATGGTTCTTAACGATCCCGAGTGGTTTTATCCTGTACGCAAGAGCATAAATTACGGTCGCATTGCACTCCAAAGGTGTCAGACGACTGTCAGTGGGGTTTCAGCCTCACGGTGCCCTCAGAGACTGGTTGAATAGTACGAGGGGTGTTGGTAGTATCAAAGATTGTCAAGAACGACATTCGGTTGCTCACCGCACAGTAAACCGTCGGTTTCGACCGCGAAATGTGTGTTAATGAACACCCCAAAGGGAAAGGGTAGCTTTATTGACGCTTTCTTGCCATCCCTTAAGGCATTTTCGTGTCGTTTTTCTCAGCCACCCACAATGAAACTGCGTAATTTCAACGCTGGGAATCGCGGTGCTGACCTATATCGCAGAGGTGTCAAAAGAAGGGGAGAAATGTGGATAAGAGGGAGTGTGAGGACCTTTCCACCATGTAACTCTTCCACGGTGGACTTGGGCAGGATTGTGGTGAAATTTGGCGCCAAAGTGACATTTAATTATTTATTTATTTGCTATTTTCTTTTACTCTGTTATCTACATTCAAGAACAAAGCAACTTTTGCACATCATTTGGCATGAATATACGACATAATATTTTAATACAATTTCAGATGTTTTAGTATAACTAGGCAGCCACTGTGATACTATTATCAGGCCTTATACCTGACATGAACATCTGAGCTCTGGTCTTTGTTTCCCAGATGTCGACACCTCGCTGTTTCAAACGTCGCCGAGCCTGACGGTGATGTCTCGGAAAGCTACGCTTTTGCACAACTCAGTTACAGACTTCAGCAGCCAAATTTCAAGCTTCTACGTTCCAATGGGAGATAAGAGGTTTCGAAAAGTAGTCCTTTAATTTTGTTGTTGAGTGTAATTACAAACTGAATCGCTACGCCGCTGCCACAACCGGGGCAGACACGTCAGTTCTGCCGCACGGCAGCATACATTTCCTGGGCGGCAGCTGCTGCGGTCCGGCAACTTGTTGCAGTCCTGTAAAAAATTCCCTTTAACGCTCCAGGGTACTGAAAATCCGGTGATTTTCCGTACTGCAAAACCCATAGTGAGTGCGGAGAAGGAATTGTGGAACGACGAATACTGCTGACTTGCAACCGGCTGGGCAAAGAAAACCTAGGGGAGAGAAAAATATTATGTATTCGGTACTCCGTGACACTATTGACTTACTCCGTTGAGAATAAGAAATTTGAGAAACACGAAAATTACCGAGGTAACGAATTTTATTAATAAAGTAAATTAATTTCACGGAAGTGTCAGTGATCATTGTGTATGATTTGTGAATATAACCGCCTGGATCACTAAATAAATTTTCTTATTTGTTACGTCATTTCATCTACTGCCATCATCCTATATTTATAATTAAGATTAAATGAACATAAACAGTGACAGGCGTTTATTATACAACAAGCTATAAGAATTGAGAAGTTAAAAAATGCTTTTAAAATTTCACTCACCAAAAAAACTTCCAGCTTATGGAACAAGGTACAGTGTCAATATTGAAACACAAGTCCAACCAGGGAGTCACCTAACAGCTAGCAGTTGGTTCGGAAACTATACACAGACGTTAATTTCCGAGTGGTGGGGAGGGGGGCTTAGTGTGGGGGATGATTTACATATTTAACTTGCATTTTTTTACATCCCAGACATACACACATATATTCTGCCATTATATTTTCTTTATTGCATTTATGGCAAGGCAGATATTATTTAAATTACAAAGATATAAAACCAATTTGCAAAACACAATTAAATTAATATAGTTGCATACTCATTATATTAACTTTTTTCAGGTGGTCGCAATTACTTCACGTGGATTTCACCTAAATGTGACAACAAGTCTTCATGGAATCTGTCATATGTTTGTAATTTCTAAAATGTTTTTTTTTTACATGCGGAAGGGAAAAAACATGATGTATATATATATATATATATATATATATATATATATATATATATATGAGAGAGAGAGAGAGAGAGAGAGAGAGAGAGAGAGAGAGATCAGAGTGTGTGTGTGTGTGTGTGTGTGTGTGTGTGTGTGTGTGTGTGTGTGTGTGTGTGTGTGCATATCTGCATTCTCCTCACAAACCAATGGACTGATTTCAACCAAATTTGGCACAGAAACAGCAGGTCTCACAAGTATGAGCACTGTGGAGTTTATAGCCTTTTGGCTCCAATAGGAGAGGAAATAGGGAGAAAACGTGTTTTACAGCCTCTGCCATATATGCTGCCATGCATGATAGGCATATTATGTGGGAACAGCATCGGCCTACAAAATCAGCCGACGTGTCAGGGGCAACAAACGGTTTTCGGGGTCCCGACATGTAAGCTGCCCTGTATGACAAGCACATCCTATTGGAGCAGTATAGGCCTGCTTTGCATTGCAGCCTTTATGTCAGGCACAAATAGATTTTCAAGCACCTGGTGTGTAGCCTGCCTTGCACGGTAGGTTTGCATTAAAGTAAAATTTGAAGGTCCTGCACCCTAGTGCCACCTGTAAGCTGGAACTTACATCTTACTATAATTTCTGAACCAGTAGCTAGTTACTGTCCTGATCAGGCTATCATCAGGTTTTAAAACTGACACTTAACCTTGTTCCAGAAGTTTAGAGCTTTTTTGGCACGTGACCTTTTATCAACATTTTTTAACTTTTTAACTTTCCTGAGCTTGAAGTATAATGAACTCTTTATGCTGCTTTACCAATGATTGCAAATATCTGATGGTGACAGTAGCCGAACGGAGTAATAAATAAAGAAATTTATTTAGTGACCCAGACGGTACAATTTACAAAAGAGTAACAAAATGTTTACTATACACTGTGGGTAATGAACTGCAGGAATACGAAAACTACCGACTTGGCACGAGTCGAACGTGAACCGCTTGCAATGAAGAAAACACCCGAGTAACAAAACGCTTCAAGAGGTAACGGAACGGTACTTCCTGTCTCGCAAAATACTCGTCACTCACAACGAGGTTAGGCTTCAGACACGGCCAATCTCCGGGGCTCATTTTCGCAAGTAGATTGCGCACAGTTTCGAATGAAAATTTTGGCTCAATACCGCCCCAGTTTTTCAGTAATCTACCCATAAAGTTCATGACGCGGACTCGACTCGAGAATTCACTCGATCGATAGACGGTTGAAAATTAAGCATTTTTCAACCAGATATACGGTGCCCGGAAACGCATTTTTCCCTACAAATCGAGGAAAGAAACTGCTTATGTACCCATAAAGTATGTGATGTACAACTAAAACACCGCTGGCGTAGAAACAAAGACATCTCACTGCGAAGCAGAGACCATGTGCTCGATTCCCAGTTGCATTCTGCAGTCTTCTTCTTCACTTTTAGTTTTTTTTTCCGCATCGAAACTGGCGGGAATGGGAGGGTTCATAACGTAAGTAAATCAAGAACCGATAATGACAAAGTAGACAAATAAATTTCTCAAATGACTTGGATTAGAATGGAATTAAAATTGTGGGCCTCATTGTATGAAAAAAATAATTACAGGTATGACTGTTGTATCGACATGCGATACTTAATAAGGGAAAAAACACTTATCCATGTGGTAGTGTACACGAAATAAATCATTTGTACAAGGCCTAATATTACACCACAGCCTTCTGAAAATTTTTGCCTAAATTTTCCCATGCTTATAAGAACCTAATGATTAATTTGGTACTCGGGGTATAAAAGAGGTCAGACTCATTAAAAAAATATTTACTTTACTATTTCCTACTCCAGGAAAGACTCGTAGAAGAATTCAATTTACAAAACATACCTTGAGAGCATCTTAAAACCATACGTTGCTTTTGGCAAGTATTGTCTGACAATAGGTTCCTGGGTTGGACTAACTAACACCGCCATGCGTGGTAGCGTGTTTATAGATGATGAGGGTCGACAAAATTGTACGGTAGAAGTAATACAGCTAAACTGCTAACCTGTGTGCTTGCCATGTGATGTTTATTTTAATTGCCAGGATAAAAACTTTATTTAGAGGATTCAGAATTACGGTCGGTTGCTGGAAACTTGCGAGAACTGCACAACCGAGCGGATGCAATAACGATTTAGGGCGTAACTTATGATCAACTTTCAGCACCGTTTCATCAGGCAATGTTGACGTACGCGTGGTATGCAGCAAAATTAATTCCCTAAAAAAATATTTTTAAATGTAAACCAAATCTGTTTTCGACGAAACTTTTGAGGGAACGAGGTAGCTGCGTGAAGATTGCATTCTGCATTTGCTTCGAATGTTTGTATGACACCTACCATCCATTTAGCTGTTTGAAGGAAATAAATTGAGGACATGTAACAGAGGGAGTGAAGAGACATTGTACCGAATATCGACCAGGATTAAATCTTGAATTCTTTAATAATCCAAGTCGTTTGAGAAAATTGTTTGCCTACCTTACTATTCTTCTCCACGGATTTACATACCATATCACCCCCCCATATGCCTACCAATCTGGAAACGATAAAAACACAAACAAGAAACAACTGCACAATGCAACTGGGAATCGAACACGGGTTCTCCGCTCCGTAGACGTAAGCCTTAGTCGCTTCAGCACCAGAGCTTTCGTTGAACAACTCGTACCTTACGGGTACATGGGCGACAGTCGAATTTCCTTTCCTCTATTTCTTGGAGAATATTCGTATCCGGGCCATTCATGCAAATATGCTGATTGAAAATGTTCAGTCTTCAAATAACGATTGATACCGTGAATTCTGAGGTGATATTGCGTCATGAACTTTAGGGGTAATTTACTCAAAAATGGTGGGTTATTGAGCCAAAACGTCTTAGAGTCTTCAATTGTAGGTTTGCACTAGAAACCCACCAAATATGAGCCCAATCGGTTGGACGTGTCTGAAGGGTTCCCCTTGTCAGTAACGAATACGTATGATATACTACCATCCTACACGTCTGTAATGAGTTGTCGATTGACAAAAAAAGGCGGACGTGTACGAACAGACCTTAACCACTGCGCAATCACGCGCAGAGGGAAAAGTAATCTGGAAAACGCGCGTTATCGTTCAATTTTGCTACATACATACTACAAACATGGTGTTTTTCCTAAAGTGTTTGGGTCCCTTTACTTTCTGTAAAGGTAAAGATCGGCTACAAGTGTCTCCTGATCCAGGAAAAGTAGCCGCTCCTGAATTCTGCCCGTCTACAATTAAGTTATCGTTTGGACGAGATTTTAAAAGGGAGAGAGCTAAAAAGAAATGTGACGTCTAGCAGAGGGATAATTGGCAGTGAAAACTGCTTTCATCACGACGGCATATTCAGAAAATAAAAACTCGCAGGCATTTAATGAGAAGGCAGCGCCGGCAAGCGAAGAACCTAGTTACTGCCGGGAGGCTGTGGTAAATTGCCGACTTAATTGGAACTGAGCTGCGTCTCGGATTGAAAATGCTGGAGCAGGAGAAAATTGCGACTATATTTCAGCAGCAACACGCCGCCTGCGTCAAAGTGGATGCGCGCGCTCAAAATGTGGTCCGACAATTATCTTCTCCAGGGTGAGAGCGCCCACCCATTGTGCGTGCTAAAATAATAAAGAAAAGAGGGATTAAAAATAAAACCACGTGTGAAACGCTGCACATTACGAGGTGTTTCAAACACTAAAAAGTATTTTTACACGTGGGAAAAATGCGCTTTCAAGAAAATGGTCAGCAGCATTTCTACACTGGAGATGATGATGTTTTCAGGAAAATATAGTCGATGGGTGATCGTATGAAAATGCAGAATGATTTTATTAGTATTCCCATTTCCTGTAATGAATTAATGTCATCATTAAATGTGGCTATACGTCAGGCTTTACAAATAACAAAGGCGAAGAATTCTATATAGAAACAAGACTTGTGACCAGAAAGTAAGTTCCATCATCATCATCATTTAAGACTGATTTTGCCTTTCAGCGTTCAGTCTGGAGCATAGTCCCCCTTATAAAATTCCTCCATGATCCCCTATTCAGTGCTAACATTGGTGCCTCTTCTGATGTTAAGCCTATTACTTCAAAATCATTCTTAACCGAATCCAGGAACCTTCTCCTTGGTCTGCCCCGACTCCTCCTACCCTCTACTGCTGAACCCATGAGTCTCTTGGGTAACCTTGCTTCTCCCATGCGTGTAACATGACCCCACCATCTAAGGCTATTCGCCCTGACTGCTAGCTACATCTATGAAGTTCATTCCCAGTTTTTCTTTGATTTTCTCATTGTGGACACCCTCCTGCCATTGTTCCCATCTACTAGTACCTGCAATCATCCTAGCTAATTTCATATCCGTAACCTCAACCTTGTTGATAAGGTAATCTGAATCCATCCAGCTTTCGCACACATACAAAAAAATTGGTCGAAACATTGAACGGTGCACAGGTAACTTAGTCTTGGTACTGACTTCCTTCTTGCAGAAGAGAGTAGATCGTAGCTGAGAGCTCAGTGCATTAGCTTTGCTACACCTCGCTTCCAGTTCTTTCACTATATTGCCATCCTGTGAGTATATGCATCGTACGTACTTGAAACCGTCCACCTGTTCCAACTTAGTTCCTCCTATTTGGCACTCAATCCGTTTATACTGAGAGGCACCCACATGCCTTGCTCATACTGTGGCATCAAGCAGTCAGGCCTGCAAGATGAGTGGTCTGCCAAGCGAGTGGATTCATTCTTATTTATCGAGTAATATGAACTCTCGTACTCTCAATTAAGTTACAAATTATCCTCCTGTATGAATAATACGCAACGGAAACGCACATCTGACTATCAGTAATTTACAGAACTCTGACTGTTCACTATGCACTGGCAATACCACATTTTCTTTTTTCTTTTATTTAACGGCTTTTATCAACACGTGGCCACCGCACTGAATATGAATGGCGCACACATTATAAATTCGGGACATCATGACAACATACAATTCGAAGGAAAAGTCCACCAATCTTTTTCTTTTCACTATCTTATTTATTCCGATAAATTCTATAACCTAAACACACAAATTCTATAACCTACAACAATAACACATGAGAAATTCCGCCCAGTGGGCATGGCTTTACACTGGTCATTCTCTACCTTATGGTCTCGTAATTATTTAACGCTACAGTGCACTTTCTGGATAGGATGGTGGATCTTTTATTATACCTCACACTTCGACTCTCACAATCATCATCACGAAACTTTCCTCCAGACCGAGCGGTACCGAAGGAACAAGCATAGCCCACTAATCTTTTGAAAATACCTTGCTACTCTCCCATGCAAACTGCACATACCCAAATTACATGACATACACCACACTACAACATGGAATACAATACAATAAATAGTCAAAACACTATCACTTTCAGCTTTCCCACTTCAATTAGTATTTATCCCAGTTTCACACGACACTGCCCCACTTTGTAATTCTACTTTCCTACTACGAAATCTGGAGATATATGGACGTCTTCCTGTGCAATGCAAGCCAAGTGGCGTTGCTGGATAGACGGCCAACTCACCTTGCTTCTCTCTCAGAGTTTGAATCTAGCGTCACACGGAATCGTATCACGCAAAGTATTATTAAGAACATATTCATCACACACGCGAGTCCTCAACTGATACCATGGACGAGTACTTCTCTTTATCCTTTGTCTCATACACAGATTGAGACTCACACAGTACTCACCACGTGGAAGTACTCATATCTAATTTCAAGTCCTGCACACGCCATTTCTTAAATATTCCAACTTATGGTACACACGTTATTTCTTAAATATTTCAACTTATTGTACACACACTAGTAATTCAGCTTAACTTAAGCGCACGGAAGTATTTCAACTTATTGCTACATGTGGTTTCATTGTGACCGTTGGTCACTTCTGAAGATTACTTCGATCCCATTAATATTACCTGCCTGACATTTAATTCTCCCCACAAAAGTTCCTGAAATAGAGAAATTATTATTTCAAACTACTCTTAAATATTCCACATGCATACCATGTCTCCACTCTTTTGTCTTTACGGAGCACAACTAAGACTGGTCTTAACAGCACGAAATCCAGCGGCAGAGTGCTGAAGCATGGCCGTTCTTGAGGTCCTCTCGCACCTCTGCCGAAGTAGGGGAGCACCTTGCTATCGTATTGGTCAGCCACATTTCAGGCGCTCAAAGCTCAGGTAAATTTCATCTCTTTGGTCCCACCAAAGGTGGCAAAAGGATCGTCTCAAAGATGATCATATATTCACATTCACTATCTGCGGTTAGCAGACGACCATACATTCATTCATTTCACAGATCTCACCAAACTGGATGTAGGGATTTATTTTGTGGGAGTGCACATGTGATCAATTAAATAAATACATTGTCATTCTTTCCCACACTGGTATCCGGCTTCGGTGTATTAATTGAAATTGAGTTATTTTACAAAAAAATGTGTTGTTCTGACAAAAATAATGAAGTATGTTGTACCTATTTTCAATGTCGGGCGGTACTGTACCCTTTCAATATCTCTTTCCCACTGACATTACTTTTGTTTTGGAGATCCTAATCTTCATACCATAGTCCTTACATTTCTGATCTAGCTCTGAAGTATTACTTTGCTAACTTTCAATCGAATCTGCCATCACAATTAGGTCATCCGCATATGCGAGACTGCTTATTTTGTGTTCACATATCTTAATCTCACCCAGCCAGTCTATTGTTTTCAACATATGATCCATAAATAATTTGAACAACAGTGGAGACAGGTTGCAGCCTTGTCTTACCCCTGAAACTACTCTGAACCATGAACTCAATTTACATCAACTCTAACTGCTGCCTGACTATCCATGTAAAGACCTTTAATTAGTTGCAAAAGTTTGCCTCCTATTCCACAATCTCGTAGAACAGACAATAACTGCCTCCTAGGAACGCGGTTCCAGACAGAAGCGCGTAGAACCGCTCGGCCACAGGCGCCGGCTGGCCACAATCACGTCGGAAACCTTTTCACAAGAACAATCTGAGAACTAATGATAGTTCCGCTAATGCACTGCCCTTTCATTCCTTGCTTACGCGATGCTACCGCCATCTACATATGCGCACGTTGTTATTCCAGTGGCTTCGAGTGAACGTTCCTCTAAGATCCTGGTTTGTATACGATTCCTCTTGTGATGTCTCGTATATCTACTCCTCAAGCCACTGGACAATGCATTGCGCCGGGTTTCCTATTCTACTCGAGTATTGGGCGAGGGAAATATAACACGCCACTGTCAATAGGATTTCGACAAAACTCATCACCTTCCCTGCAAGGATTCCCATTTCAGTTCCTCTACAATTCCCGTTGCACGTTCGTATGAGCTACACAGACTTGCTTTGATCCTTGCGCCGCGTCTCTGAGTTCGTTCGATGTATGCTGTCAAGCTTGCCTTCTAAGGTTTGCAACGTAGGAACATAAATGGTGAAACTAGAGTAATGTTTAGAATTTCCATTATAGATGCTTGCCCCCTTTCTACAGCCATTGCAACAAAGCCAAGTTTTCCATTCGTCTTCCATATTAAAGGTTTTTGTGTAATCGTCGTGCTTCATATAACTTTCTAGTACACTGGTGTGCAAAAAATAAGGGCGAAAGTAATTTTCGTAGCACGCGTCAGAGATAACTAATATACTTGGAAAGAACATAGAAAGAGCTGATACAATATAGAACAGAATGTAACTGAAAGAAATACATATTCAGGCGCACAGAAGTGACACATTCAAAGACAACAACTACACTCAGGTCACCACAAGTCATGACCGTTGCCTGGGCACTATAAAAGGCAGAGAATGGTTATTCATGGGTTGTGTGAATAGTACGGACGGCAATGCATGCTCTACGACGTGCTCCCGTAGTGGACGCGAGTTTGGTAAGGAGCTCATGTGGTAGGGAATTCCATTCCCACATTAGCGCGGTTGACACATCCTGAGTCGTCGCTGCTACGTGTGGAAGTGCTGCAATACGTCTGCACAACGCATCCCGCACGTGGTCGATTGTATTTAAGTTCGGGAAACGGGCAAGCCAGTCCATTCGCCGAATATCCACTCACTCCAAGAGCTCCCCTCCACCTGCGACCTTCCATACTCATGCTCATAAATTAAGGATAATGCTGGTACATGGTGAAACAACGCTCTGGTAGGCGGTCTGTGGATTTAAATCACCTCGGGTTATGACCATGCGGTGCATTTGACCTGCGGTCGTCGCACGTTGGCGCTGGCAGCAGTCCACATACGCAGAGGTGTGTTGGTACATGTCAGAGTACGGTGCAGCGAGTAAAGTTTTCAGACGTGCTAATGGTGACTGTGTGTTTAAAACGGCTCAAAGAACACATATTGATGACGTTATGAGGGGCGACTGGAGGCTGGTCAAAAACAGCAGGTCGTAGCACGGGCCCTCTGTGTGCCACAAAGTGTGATCTCAAAATTATGGCAAGGATTCCAGCAGACAGGAAACGTGTCCAGGCGCTACAGTACGGGACGTCAACAGTCTACAACACCACAAGAAGACCGATATCTCACCATCAGTCCCCTCAGACGGCCACGGAGTACTGCAGGTAGCCTTGCTCGGAACCTTACCGCAGCCACTGGAACAGTTGTCTCGAGACACATAGTCTACAGACAACTGAGCAGACATGGCTTATTCGCCCGAAACCTGCAAGGTGCATTCCACTGACCCCTGGTCGTAGGAAAGCCCGTGAGGCCTCGTGTCAAGAACACAGTACATGGTCATTGGAACAGTGGTCCCCGGTTATGTTCACGGAAGAGTCCAGGTATAGTCTGAACGGTGATTCTTGCCGGGTTTTGATCTGGCGTGAACCAGGAAACAGATACCAACCCCTTAATGTCCTTGCAAGGGACCTGTATGGAGGTCGAGGTTTGATGATGTGGGGTGGGATTATGATTGATGCACGTACACCCCTGCATGTCTTTGACAGAGGAACTGTAACAGGTCAGGTGTAACGGGATGTCATTTTGCACCAGTATATCCACCTTTTCAGGAGTGCAGTGGGTCCCACTTTCCTCCTGATGGATGATAACGCACGGCCCCACCGAGCTGCCATCGTGGAGGAGTACCTTGAAACAGAAGATATCTGGCGAATGGAGTGGCCTGCCTGTTCTCCACACCTAAACCCCATCGAGCACGTCTGGGACGCTCTCGGTCGACGTAATGCTGCACCTCGTCACAACCCTAGGACACTTCAGGAGCTCCGACAGGCACTGGTGCAAGAATGCGAGGCTCTACCCCAGCAGTTGCTCGACGGCCTGATCAAGAGTATGCCAACCCGTTGTGCTGCCTGTGTACGTGTGCATGGTGAACATATCCCACACTGATGTCAGGGTATATGCGCAGGAAACAGTTGCGTTCTGTAGCACATGTGTTTCGGGACCGTTTTCTCAACTTATCACCAATACTGTGGATTTACAGATCTGTGTCGGGTGTGTTCCCTATGTGCCTATGCTATTAGCGCCAGTTTTGTGTAGTGCCACGTTGTGAAGCACCACATTCTGTAATTATCCTTAATTTATGAGCAGGAGTGTATGTGATAGCGCATTGTCATCCATTAAAGTGACGTCAGGCCCGAAAGCACCGCTGAAAAGTCGTACACAGGGAAGCAGTACAGCATCAGAATAGCATTGACCACTGTGTGTACCGTGTTCGAAAGTCTGGAGGACAGTATGCCCATGCAATATTGTGCCTCCCTACGCCATAACACCTAGGCGACCGAAACCATGATGTTCGACAATGTACCTGTGTGTAATACTTATTCCCACCTCTCTCCATACGAGAGTACTGTACCCACCCTCTTCCAAACGAAGGTGTGTCCAGCATTGTCAAACGTGTACGTTTTGGTCACCCAGGTGTTATGATATGGGAAGGCATTATAAATTATGTGTGCCTTTGCAAGTCAGATCTGGAAGCTGGAGAGATCTAGAGAGATTGAATTAGAGTCTCTGACAGTTTTTCCACCAACCTGTCGTCTTCTGGAGTTGTGTCCGCAGCGCGCAAGTCAGCTCGTCAGTCGGGTGATCTTCTTCGGCGGAGACTGCTATGCTGTCAATTCGAACCTGTGATTGTACTCCTTGCGGGATGCCACATGCCCAGATACTCTCTGTGTCTACAGAGGGCTAGATCAGTAGTACTGACAATGATGGTAGGCGACACTTCTCATTAATGTATCCTGTTTGGTTATTATTCAAATATTCACACATTTACACTGTCTTTTGCAACACTCGACATAGCTTTCTTAATTATATGGTAACTTCTCTATCCAACTTGTGAAGTATGATACACATGTCCAGCTCTCCGCTGCGTACTGGAGAGAGTGAGTATTACATGTTCAGAACCAAGTCACGCCCAATATAGGGTACAACATGTACGGCTCTAAAGAACACCCGAAACAGAGTGGCTATTACATATTCACATTTAAGTAACGCACGATACTGAGATACGTGTCCGGCCCCCCAGAACACCCGAAACAGAGTGACTAGCGCAGCCGAAGTACTTCGTCTCCCAGGCGCCCCAAAGCGACCCGAAGGTGTCCGAAGCGCTTCGGATGCAAAATAGTTACTCTTACGTTTCTCAGAACTATTGAAATTTAATAAGCGAAAACGATAGACTCGTAGGGTAACCATGAGAGATTGTCATACTAAAAACTGGGTTAAATATAATGAAAAGTATATAAATAATTAATAAAAGAAGTTAGGCGTTTTTGCGCCCAGCACCCGAATGTGCCGACCAATCAGAAGCAAGTTCAGTACAACTGGCGGACTCTCCCATGGGACTGGTACCCACTGTACCATCTGTCGCTTGTGTTCAGACGTAATGACCTTTCTAGACTCTGAGAAGCTCCTCTGCAGAAACCAGCACGGTTTTAGGAAACAGCTGTCATGCGAGACACAGCTGGCCCACTTTGTGCATGATATAGAAAAGGCTCTAGATACCGGCTCCACCGGCTCCCAGGTTGATGCCATATTTCTCGACCTTCGAAAGGCGTTCGACTCAGTTCCGCACTGTCGCTTGCTACAAAAAGTGCACGCGCTTACGGTCTATCCTTTGACATATGCGGTTACATAGAAAGTTTTCTAACAGACAGGGAGCAGTATGTCGTCCTGAACGGGTAACTTCAACAGAAACAAGAGTAACTTCAGGTGTGCCCCAGGGCAGCGTAATAGGTCCTCTGCTTTTTACGATTTACATAAATGATCTGGTTGATGGTATTGACAGCGGCCTTAGACTGTTTGCCGATGAAGCTGTAGTCTACAGGAAAGTAGTATCACACGAAAGTTGTAAACAAATCAATGATGATTTGCAGAAAATAAATGCGTGGTGTAATGACTGGCAAATGTCTCTCAATATTAGTAAGTGTAACCTACTGCGTATAACAAGACGAAAATCCCCATTAATGTATGAGTACAAAATAAATGGTCAGTCTTTGGAAGCGGTAACATCAGTCAAGTACCTGGGTGTCACCATTCGAAATGATCTCAAATGGAATGTTCAGATTACACAAGTAACGGGCAAGGCGAACTCTAGATTGCGGTTTATTGGTAGAATCCTGAAGCGATGCAGTCCTTCAACAAAGGAGATAGCTTACAATACGTAGGATCGTCCGGTCTTGGAGTATGGTTCGTCTGTATGGGACCCTTACCAGCTGGGCCTGATTGAAGAGATTGAGAAGATCCAAAGAAGAGCGGGAAGATTCGTGACTGGTAGATTTAGCCATCGCGAGAGCGCTATAAATCTCATAAAAAGTTTAAGTGGGACACACTTGCAGATAGACGACGCGCTAAACAGAAGGGGATGCTCACTAAATTCCGAAATCCAATCTTCACCGAGGATGTAGAGCATATATTTATTACCGCCAACTTTCAAATCGCGCAATGATCATCATTCAAAGATAAGGGAAATAAGAGCTCGTACTGAGGCGTTCAGACAGTCGTTTCTCCCTCGCGCGATCCGCGAGTGGAACAGAGGGGGGGAAATATGACTTTGGCGCGAATTGTGCCCTCGGCCACACACCGCTTGGTGGCTAGCGGTGTATATATGTAGATGTAGAGATGTAGATACCTCACTCCACTTTCATACCGTACGCTACTTCACGTGTATCAAGCTGCATCGAGGCGAGCTTCTAGCAAAATAAAATACTGGCGACCACTGCCAGGAATATCACAGCCTAATGATGCATAGGCGTACTGACCTTCAAACCTTTGTCCACAGTTCAGTCACTGGTCCAACTTACGTAACATGGTACTCGTTCCTGATGTACGTCTTTCCAGTGGAGCATTCGACCCTGACTTCATTTCTGTGGATGAAAATATACGCCCTCATCCGTCAGTGCAACTGGAGTACATCTACATCTACATTGATACTCCGCAAGCCACCCAACGGTGTGTGGCGGAGGGCACTTTACGTGCCACTGTCATTACCTCCCTTTCCTGTTCCAGTCGCGTATGGTTCGCGGGAAGAACGACTGTCTGAAAGCCTCCGTGCGCGCTCTAATCTCTCTAATTTTACATTCGTGATCTCCTCGGGAGGTATAAGTAGGGGGAAGCAATATATTCGATACCTCATCCAGAAACGCACCCTCTCGAAACCTGGACAGCAAGCTACACCGCGATGCAGAGCGCCTCTCTTGCAGAGTCTGCCACTTGAGTTTATTAAACATCTCCGTAACGCTATCACGGTTACCAAATAACCCGGTGACGAAACGCGTCGCTCTTCTTTGGATCTTTTCTATCTCCTCCGTCAACCCGACCTGGTACGGATCCCACACTGATGAGCAATACTCAAGTATAGGTCGAACGAGTGTTTTGTAAGCCACCTCCTTTGTTGATGGACTACATTTTCTAAGCACTCTCCCAATGAATCTCAACCTGGTACCCGCCTTACCAACAATTAATTTTATATGATCATTCCACTTCAAATCGTTCCGTACGCATACTCCCAGATATTTTACAGAAGTAACTGCTACCAGTGTTTGTTCCGCTATCATATAATCATACAATAAAGGATCCTTCTTTCTATGTATTCGCAATACATTACACTTGTCTATGTTAAGGGTCAGTTGCCACTCCCTGCACCAAGTGCCTATCCGCTGCAGATCTTCCTGTATTTCGCTACAATTTTCTAATGCAGCAACTTCTCTGTATACTACAGCATCATCCGCGAAAAGCCGCATGGAACTTCCGACACTATCTACTAAGTCATTTATATATATTGTGAAAAGCAATGGTCCCATAACACTCCCCTGTGGCACGCCAGAGGTTACTTTAACGTCTGTAGACGTCTCTCCATTGATAACAACATGCTGTGTTCTGTTTGCTAAAAACTCTTCAATCGAGCCACACAGCTGGTCTGATATTCCGTAGGCTCTTACTTTGTTTATCAGGCGACAGTGCGGAACTGTATCGAACGCCTTCCGGAAGTCAAGAAAAATAGCATCTACCTGGGAGCCTGTATCTAATATTTTCTGGGTCTCATGAACAAATAAGGCGAGTTGGGTCTCACACGATCGCTGTTTCCGGAATCCATGTTGATTCCTACATAGTAGATTCTGGGTTTCCAGAAATGACATAATACGCGAGCAAAAAACATGTTCTAAAATTCTACAAGAGATCGACGTAAGAGATATAGGTCTATAGTTTTGCGCATCTGCTCGACGACCCTTCTTGAAGACTGGGACTATCTGTGCTCTTTTCCAATCATTTGGAACCCTCCGTTCCTCTAGAGACTTGCGGTACACGGCTGTTAGAAGGGGGGCAAGTTCTTTCGCGTGCTCTGTGTAGAATCGAATTGGTATCCTGTCAGGTCCAGTGGACTTTCCTCTATTGAGTGATTCCAGTTGCTTTTCTATTCCTTGGACACTTATTTCGATGTCAGCCATTTTTTCGTTTGTGCGAGGATTTAGAGAAGGAACTGCAGTGCGGTCTTCCTCTGTGAAACAGCTTTGGAAAAAGGTGTTTAGTATTTCAGCTTTACGCGTGTCATCCTCTGTTTCAATGCCATCATCATCCCGGAGTGTCTGGATATGCTGTTTCGAGCCACTTACTGATTTAACGTAAGACCAGAACTTCCTAGGATTTTCTGTCAAGTCGGTACATAGAATTTTACTTTCGAATTCAATGAACGCTTCACGCATAGCCCTCCTTACGCTAACTTTGACATCGTTTAGCTTCTGTTTGTCTGAGAGGTTTTGGCTGCGTTTAAACTTGGAGTGAAGCTCTCTTTGCTTTCGCAGTAGTTTCCTAACTTTGTTGTTGTACCACGGTGGGTTTTTCCCGTCCCTCACAGTTTTACTCGGCACGTACCTGTCTAAAACGCATTTTACGATTGCCTTGAACTTTTTCCATAAACACTCAACATTGTCAGTGTCGGAACAGAAATTTTCGTTTTGATCTGTTAGGTAGTCTGAAATCTGCCTTCTATTACTCTTGCTAAACAGATAAACCTTCCTCCCTTTTTTATATTCCTATTAACTTCCATATTCAGGGATGCTGCAACGGCCTTATGATCACTGATTCCCTGTTCTGTACATACAGAGTCGAAAAGTTCGGGTCTGTTTGTTATCAGTAGGTCCAAGATGTTATCTCCACGAGTCGGTTCTCTGTTTAATTGCTCGAGGTAATTTTCGGATAGTGCACTCAGTATAATGTCACTCGATGCTCTGTCCCTACCACCCGTCCTAAACATCTGAGTGTCCCAGTCTATATCTGGTAAATTGAAATCTCCACCTAAGACTATAACATGCTGAGAAAATTTATGTGAAATGTATTCCAAATTTTCTCTCAGTTGTTCTGCCACTAATGCTGCTGAGTCGGGAGGTCGGTAAAAGGAGCCAATTATTAACCTAGTTCGGTTGTTTAGTGTAACCTCCACCCATAATAATTCACAGGAACTATCCACTTCTACTTCACTACAGGATAAACTACTACTAACAGCGACGAACACTCCACCACCGGTTGCATGCAATCTATCCTTTCTAAACACCGTCTGTACCTTTGTAAAAATTTCGGCAGAATTTATCTCTGGCTTAAGCCAGCTTTCTGTACCTATAACGATTTCAGCTTCGGTGCTTTCTATCAGCGCTTGAAGTTCCGGTACTTTACCAACGCAGCTTCGACAGTTGACAATTACAATACCGATTGCTGCTTGGTCCCCGCATGTCCTGACTTTGCCCCACACCCGTTGAGGCTGTTGCCCTTTCTGTACTTGCCCAAGGCCATCTAACCTAAAAAACCGCCCAGCCCACGCCACACAACCCCTGCTACCCGTGTAGCCGCTTGTTGCGTGTAGTGGACTCCTGACCTATCCAGCGGAACCCGAAACCCCACCACCCTATGGCGCAAGTCGAGGAATCTGCAGCCCACACGGTCGCAGAACCGTCTCAGCCTCTGATTCAGACCCTCCACTCGGCTCTGTACCAAAGGTCCGCAGTCAGTCCTGTCGACGATGCTGCAGATGGTGAGCTCTGCTTTCATCCCGCTAGCGAGACTGGCAGTCTTCACCAAATCAGATAGCCGCCGGAAGCCAGAGAGGATTTCCTCCGATCCATAGCGACACACATCATTGGTGCCGACATGAGCGACCACCTGCAGATGGGTGCACCCTGTACCCTCCATGGCATCCGGAAGGACCCTTTCCACATCTGGAATGACTCCCCCCGGTATGCACACGGAGTGCACATTGGTTTTCTTCCCCTCTCTTGCTGCCATTTCCCTAAGGGGCCCCAGCGAATGGACGAGCCTGCCCGTTCCTCCCGAGCTGAGTTCCATCGAACACGTGTGGGATGGAATGGGGTGATGTATTGTAGCACTTTCACAAGCAGGAACCACGATCCAGCGATTGTCAATCGCGCTGGTGGAGGACGCAACGCTCTACCATAACTGCTTGCCCACCTTATGGTTGGCATGGGAGCACGTTGCAAGGCACGCAATGCCGTCCATTATGATCACACACTATATTAAGAACCACTCCGCCATTTGTAATGAATTCGCGATAAACTCATGAATCGTGGCGAATTCAGTTTAATTACTGTCTTCGAATAAAAAAGTGATTTATGTTTCTCACATTGTCTGTGTCATTCAGTTATCGTCAGCAGCAGCTCCTTCTACACTGAAGTGCCAAAGAAGCTGGTATAGGCATGCGTATTCAATACGGATAGACGTAAACTGGCAGAATACTGCACTGCGGTCGGCAGCGCCTATTTAATACAACAAATGTCTGGCGCAGGTGTTAGAATGGTTACTGCTGCTGCAATGGCAGATTATCAAGATTTAATTGAGTTTGAACGTCGTGTTACAGTCGGCGCACGAGCTATGGGACACAGTATCTCCGAGGTAGGGATGAAGTAGAGATTTACCCGTACGACCATTTCACGAATGCACGGTGAATATCATGAAACCGGTAAAATCTCAAATCTACGATATCACTGCTGCCTAAAAAAGATCATGCAAGAACGAGACCAACGACGACTGAAGAGAATCGTTCAACGTGACAGAAGTGCAACTCTTCTGCAAACTGCTGCAGATTTCAGCGCTGGGTCATCAGTAAGTGTCAGCATGCGAACCAGTCAACGAATCATCATCGATATGGGCTTTCGGAGCCGATGGCCCACTCGTGTATCCTTGACAACTGCACAACACATGGCTTTACGCCTACCTTGGGCCCGTCGACACCGATATTGGCCTGATTATGACTGGAAGCATGTTGCCTCTTCGGACGAGTCTCATTTCACATTGCATCGAGCAGATGGACGTGTACGGGTATCGAGACAACCTCCATGGACACTGCCTGTCAGCAGGGGACAGGTCAAGCTGGTGGAGACACTGTACGAGGTGCATTCTAGTTCTAAGGCCTCCGATTTTTATTTTCTCCGGAGTGGAAAGAGACAGAAACATGCGCATTGTTTTAAAATGAGGCTGCGTTCATTGTCAATACGACCCAGAGATGGCAGCACCGTACGGCAGATGGAATTTTACCGCCAGCGGCGAGAATGAGAACTGTTTTAAATACTTAAAATGGCGACGTTTTCCTTACTTGAACAGCGTACAATCATTCGTTTTCTGAATTTCCGTGGTGTGAGACCAACTGAAATTCATCGACAGTTGAAGGAGACATGTGGTGATGGAGTTATGGATGTGTCGAAAGTGCGTTCGTGGGTGCGACAGTTTAATGAAGGCAGAACATTGTGTGACAACAAACCAAAACAACCTCTGGCTCGCACAAGCCGGTCTGACGACATGATCGAGAAAGTGGAGAGAATTGTTTTGGGGGATCGCCGAATGACTGTTGAACAGATCGCCTCCAGAGTTGGCATTTCTGTGGGTTCTGTGTACACAATCCTGCATGACGACCAGAAAATGCGAAAAGTGTCATCCAGGTGGGTGCCACGAATGCTGACAGACGACCACATGGCTGCCCGTGTGGCATGTTGCCAAGCAATGTTGTCGCGCAACGACAGCATGAATGGGAATTTCTTTTCGTCGGTTGTGACAATGGATGAGACGTGGATGCCATTTTTCAATCCAGAAACAAAGCGCCAGTCAGCTCAATGGAAGCACACAGATTTACCGCCACCAAAAAAATTTCGGGTAACCGCCAGTGCTGAAAAAATGGTGTCCATGTTCTGGGACAGCGAGGGCGTAATCCTTACCCATTGCGTTCCAAAGGGCACTACGGTAACAGGTGCATCCAACGAAAATGTTTTGAAGAACAAATTCCTTCCTGCACTGCAACAAAAACGTCCGGGAAGGGCTGCGCATGTGCTGTTTCACCAAGACAACGCACCCGCACATCGAGCTAACGTTACGCAACAGTTTCTTCGTGATAACAACTTTGAAGTGATTCCTCATGCTCCCTACTCACCTGACCTTGCTACTAGTGACTTTTGGCTTTTTCCAACAATGAAAGACACATTCACCAGCCGTGCTGCTATTGCCTCAGCGATTTTACAGTGGTCAAAACAGACTCCTAAAGAAGCCTTCGCCGCTGCCATGGAATCATGGCGTCAGCGCCTAAAGAAGCCTTCGCCGCTGCCATGGAATCATGGCGTCAGCGTTGTGAAAAATGTGTACGTCTGCAGGGCGATTACGTCGAGAAGTAATGCCAGTTTCATCGATTTCGGGTGAGTAGTTAATTAGAAAAAAAATCGGAGGCCTTAGAACTTGAATGCACCTCGTAATGGGGTGGTGCGTGTGCAATTGGAATGATGTTGGACCCTGATACGTGTAGATACCACTCTGGCAAGTGACGCGAACGTAAGCATCCTGCCTGATCACCTGAACCCATTTATGTACATTGTGCATTCCGAAAGACTTGGGCAATTCCAGCAGGACAATGCGACACCCCACACTTCCAGAACAGCTACAGAGTGACTAAAGGAATAGTCTTCTGAGTTTAAACACTTCCACTGGCCACCGAACTCCGCAGACACGGCCACTGTTGAGCATATCTGGGATGCCTTACCACGTGCTGTTCAGAAGAGATCTCCACCCCCTCGTACTATTATGGATCCATGGAGAGCCCTGCAGCATCCACGGTGTTATTTCACTCCACCACTACTCCAGACATCAGTCGAGTCCATGCCACGTAATGTTACTTGATCGCGGGGGACCTACACGATACTAGGCAGGGTAACAGTTTCTTTGGCTCTTCAGTGTATGTATGGTCAAACTTTCATCGACCTATGTTATTTGCCAGTAACCACGCGAAAATTACTTTCGTCCTCAAGTTTTGCACGTCAGTGCATTACCCTTAAACGATGTGACAAGCTCAAGATGTTGACCCACTAACGTTGTAATCAATTACTGTATGCTTCTTTCTCTTTGTTACACACACTGGACTCGCATTCGGGAGGACGACGGTTCAATCCCGTCTCCGGCCATCCTGATTTAGGTGTTCCGTGATTTCCCTAAATCGCTTCAGGCAAATGCCGGGATGGTTCCTTTGAAAGGGCACGGCCGATTTCCTTCCCCATCCTTTCCTCACCCGAACTTGCACTCCGTCTCTAATGACCTCGTTGTCGACGGGACGTTAAACACTAATATCCGCCTCCTCCTCTTTGTTACAGCCATTATCTTGTATTTTCCGATATGTAGAGAGAGCAGCCTTCCAGTAGCCCATGTTGAAATTTTGTCCGGGTCTGCGTTCAATTTTCGTAGGACCGTTCAATGACTACAATTTTCAATATACAACCTGTTAGGGCCATCCTCTTGTTTAGCAGTAGAAACTGCGTCTCAAAAACTGCCTATAATTCGTGAATTTGTTGTTCAGATTAGCATTGAAAGGAATTCCTATGCGGAGTGAACAGCCATCTCGCGGACAGCCGGAAAAAAAAAACAAGACACCGTCCATTTCAAACGTTGCGCCGCAAGAAGAACATTGAAAGGCTTGCTAATACGGCACCTACTCAGTATCAATTCCGGCCGCGTTCCTATTTTAACGTAACGCGAGGAAGTAGCGCAATTACCGCAGAGTGATGAAGCCACAGACACTGGAGGGTCGTGGGGGGCTTTGGGCATTTTCGTGGGCGGCGCTACACCAAAGGCAGAGTGGCGGGCTGTTATCTGCACTGAGCGTCAATTTGGGGCGGGAGTGGAGTCCGTGGTGGGCGGCGCTGTGGTGTGGTCGCTAGCTCATTAGGGCCGCGTCGTCTGACGGCGTTATCAGGCGGCGCTTTCAAGCCTGCCGTCTACCGCCCAAAGGACGGCCGCTTTCAAGTGCACGCGCCGCCCGACAAATCTTGCCGCCCACCGGCCTGGACAGAGTCTTTAGTGGTGGCCGCCGGACCTGCAGCTAACGGCGACGCAACGCAATCCTTTATTTTTCCGCCGTGTTTGGAGCGTTGCTACGATGTATGGTCGGCACTGCTAAGCCTTGTGCCCCAGAGACCATCATACACTGAAGCGCCAGAGAAACTGGTATAGGCATGCGTATTCTAATACACAGAGATATAAACAGCAGTTTACGGCGCTGCACTCGGCAACGCCTATACAGAGTGGTCCATTGTTCGTGACCGGGCCAAATATCTCACGAAATAAGCGTCAAACGAAAAAACCTACAAAGAACGAAACTTGTCTAGCTTAAAGGGGGAAACCAGATGGCGCTATGGTTGGCCCGCAAGATGGCGCTGCCATGGGTCAAACGGATATCAACTGCGTTTTTTAAAATAGGAACCCCCATTTTTAATACATATTCGTGTAGTACGGAAAGAAATATCAATGTTTTAGTAAGACCACTTTTTTCGCTTTGTGATAGATGGCGCTGTAATAGTCACAAACATATGGCTCACAATTTTAGACGAACAGTTGGTAACAGGCAGGTTTTTTAAATTAAAATACAGAACGTAGGAAACGTTTGAACATTTTATTTCGGTTGTTCCAATGTGATACATGTACGTTTGCGAATTTATCATTTCTGAGAATGCATGCTGTTACAGCGTGATTACCTGTAAATACCACATTAATGCACTGAATGCTCAAAATGATGTCCGTCAACCGCAGTGCATTTGTCAATACGTCTAACGACATTCCTCTCAACGGGTGTGGCCGAGGAGTTCTAGGCGATTCAGTCTGGAACAGCGCGACCGCTACGGTCGCAGGTTCGAATCCTGCTTCGGGCATGGATGTGTGTGATGTCCTTAGGTTACTTAGGTTTAAGTACTTCTAAGTTCTAGGGGACTGATGACCTTAGAAGTTAAGTCCCATAGTGCTCAGAGCCATTTGAACCATTGTTTGAACCTCTCAACAGCGAGTAGTTGCGCCTTTCGTAATGTTCGCACATGCTTTGACAATGCGCTGACGCATGTTGTCAGGCATTGTCGGTGGATCACGATAGCAAGTATCCTTCAACTTTCCCCACAGAAAGAAATCCGGGGACGTCAGATCCGGTAAACTTGCGGGCCGTGGTATGGTGCTTCGACAACCAATCCACCTGTCATGAAATATGCTATTCAATACCGCTTCAACTGCACGCGAGCTATGTGCCGGACATCCATCACGTTGGAAGTACATCGCCATTCTGTGATGCAGTGAAACATCTTGTAGTAACATCGGTAGAACATTACGTAGCAAATCAGCATGCATTACACCATTTAGATTGCCATCGATAAAATGGGGGCCAATTATCATCCCTCCCATAATGCCGCACCATACATTAACCCGCCAAGGTTCGCTGATGTTCCACTTGTCACAGCCATCGTGGCTTTTCCGTTGCGCAAAAGTGCTACTATGCCCGTTTACGTTACCACTGTTGGTGAATGATGCTTCGTCGCTAAATAGAACGCGTGCAAAAAAATCTGTCATCGCCCCGTAATTTATCTTGAGCACTGTGGCACAACGGTACACGACGTTTAAAGTCGTCGCCATGCAATTCCTGATGCATAGAAATGTGGTACGGGTGCAATCGATGTTGATGTAGCATTCTCAGGACCGACGTTTTTGAAACTCCCGAATCTCGCGCAATTTGTCTGCTACTGATGTGCGGATTAGCCGCGACAGCAGCTAAAACACCTACTTGGGCATCATCATTTGTTGCAGGTCTTGGTTGACGTTTCACATGTGACTGAACACTTCCTCTTTCCTTAAATAACGTTACTATCAGGTGAACTGTCCGGACACTTGGATGATGTCGTCCAGGATACCGAGCAGCATACATAGCACACGCCCGTTGGGCATTTTGATCACAATAGCCATACTTCAACACGATATCGACCTTTCCCGCAATTTGTAAACAGCCCATTTTAACACGGGTAATGTATCACGAAGCAAATACCGTCCGCACTGGCGGAATGTTACGTGATACCACGTACTTATACGTTTGTGGCTATTACAGCCCCAGCTATCACAAAGCTAAAAATGTGGTCCAACTAAAACATCCACTTTTCTTTACGTACTACACGAATATATAATAAAAATGGGGGTTGCTCTTTAAAAAAAAAAAAAGCGCAGTTGATATCCGTTTGACCTATGGCAGCGCCATCTAGCGGACCAACTATAGCGCCATCTGGTTTCCCCCTTCTCGCTGGACGATTTTCGTTCTTTGTAGTTTTTTCGTTTGATGCCTTATTTCGTGAGATATTTGGGCCGGCCACTATCAATGGACCACCCTGTATAAGACAAGTGTGTCGCGCAGTTGTTAGATCGGTTACTGCTGCTACAATGGCAGGTTATCAGGATTTAGTGATTTTGGACGTGGTGTTATAGTCGGCGCCCGAGCACTGGGACGCAGCATCTCCAAGGCAGTGCTACGATCATTTCACTATTTTACCGTATCAGGAATCCGATAAAGCATCAAATTACCGACAGCGCTGAGGCCGGAAAAGATCCTGCAAGAACGGGACCGACGACGACTGAAGATAATCGTACAACTTGACAGAAGTACAATCCTTCCGCAAATTGCTGCGGACTTCAATGCTGGGTCATCAACAAGTATCAGCGTGCGAAACATTCAACGAAACACCATCGATACGGACTTTCGGAGCCGAAGGCCCACTCGCATACCCTTGATGACTGCACGACACAAAGCTTTATGCCTTGCGTGGGCCCGTCAGCACCGACATTCGACTCTTGATGACTGGAAACACGTTACCTGATTGGACGAGTCTTGTTTCAAATTGTATCGATCGGATGGACGTGTACGGGTATGGAGACAACCTCCCCATAGATCCAGTCAGCAGGGGACTCTTCAAGCTGGTTAAGGCTCTGTAATAGCGTGGGGCGTGTGCAGTTGGACTGAAATGTGCCCCCTGATACCTCTGGATACGACCTTGACACGTGACATGTGCGGAAGCATCCTGTCTGATCAGCTGCATCCACTCATGTCCATTTTGTATTCCGAAGGATTTGGGCAGTTTCAGCAGGGCAATGTGAAACCATACACGTCCAGAATTGCTACAGATTGACTCCAGGAATACCTTTCCGCTGGCCACGAGATTCCGCACACAGGAACATTACTGAGCATATCTAGGATGCCTTGCAACGTGCTGTTGAGAAGAGATCTCCCCACCCCTTATACTCTTACGGATGTATGGACAGCCCTTCGGGATTCATGGTTTCAATTCACTCCAGCACTACTTCAGACATTATTCGAGTCCATGCCATGTTGTGTTGCGGCACTTCTGCGTGCTTGCTGGGGTCCTACACGATATTGCGCAGTCGTACTAGTTTCTCTGCCTCTTCAGTGTAGAAGTCTTTTTAACCCGAGGGATGGATTTTACTCACCAGTACCAACAGGGTAGCAAAAACAGTGATAAGAAAAATAAACCTGTCTCTGGAATGATGATAAACACGACATTTAACTATTAAACATGAGAAGATACCGTCACTGCATCAGGAAAGGGTACACACAATCAGAATTTTAAATTAAAAGACTACATTCTATAAAGGCACATTACTTAAGACAATGAAGGAACTTTACAGGAAGTGCAACACAAACAACTGATGGAAATCATCACACACACACACACACACACACACACACACACACACACACACAGAGAGAGAGAGAGAGAGAGAGAGAGAGAGAGAGAGAGAGAGAGAAATTCAAATTAGGCGCGAAGTTCTCTCGGGAACACACGAACGCCGGCGGGGTTAGCAAATCAACAACATAGTGCTCACCGCGTTTTACGAAGTGAAAAGGCGTTTATAAAAACGAAGTTACAGAAAGTACATTAATATGTGTGTGCAGTGCACCCAGAAGGCAAAAGAAGAAGGCTCAGTCACAACAAAACGTAGTAATAACAATTATATACGCAAAACATTTTGTCATACCAAAATCATGTTTTCTTTTTTTTTAAACCAAGTGGTGTGTTAACACGCCGATGAAATTCACATTTACATCGTTTGGTTTGCAGATGAGAAGTGCAGGACACAATACAGATAATCCTGCAAAACCACATAATTTAAAATCACTATAAGAAGGAAAACGAACAAAAACTTCCTTTAGACTTCACTATGTTAGATCAGTTAAAACTTAAAGTATGTTCAATTTTTACAGTTTTTAATCAACAAAACACACTGATGATCACACAGAGGTACCGAAAAATGTTTGGGTAGCAAGAAAAAACAGTGTTTTTGAATAAAAGGAGGAACCTGTATTCAATAATCTGACTCCAAACACGAAAAGAAGGACAAGAGTTGCAGATCCAAAAGATGAACAGAATCAGAGAGCCTATACCAGCAGAGAGTAATCAGTCTCATCGTGGCAGCCATGTATTTTTTCCGGACTGCGTACGGGCTGTACTCAAAGTGAAATGCAGTCGTCCACCGACGCAGATATGACAAGTGACACCAAAGCGTCAATTATAGATTTCTATATGGTTTGCATAATTTCGTTGGAGACAAAATGTTTGCTGATGCTTTCCCATGACGTTAGGTGCCTTTGAAGACTGGTTATGCCCTTGACAGGCAGCAGGGCGTAGGCACTTTGCAGCGTTCATAGACATTGTGTGCTGCCTATCACCCAGTCATCTGCTCCGCATGAAATGCAATTTGAAGTTCCAGATACGTTTCCAAAATACCTGCCTTCGCTTAGAGACACTCACTCTTATAAATTTCTCCTTGAAAATCATTCTATCAATTTAGTGGGGTTGGTAGTATGGTGTACACCTGGTTAGTAGGCCGTGCTAGCTCGTTGAAGTCCCATCGTCTCAGGACGACAGGAAACTGAATGACGTCTAGAACTGCTGAGAAGCGTAAGCGAAAATTTTGTCTCTAACAAAAACTCTCCCCCATGACGTGATTAGTCGCCTCTAGAAGCTTGTCACAAACACGTGTGTATGTAGGCCTTCTGGGCAAAATGAAGCTTTTACTCTACAGCATGGTGAGCGCTATTTCGAAAATTCTTTGCAGAATACAACTCTGTACCAGACGGGGCTCGAACTCAGAACTTAACTCTTTACAGACAAGTGGTGTAGCAACTACGCTATCGAGGCATGACTAGCGACTTGTCCTCTCAATACCTCGTCAACACCTCTCTTCTGTTTTCCAAACTCCACAAAAGTTCTCAATAACTTCCTGACCTAGCACTCCTGGCAGCAAGGCTGTAGAGAAAGTACGGCTAAGCCATAATCCAGGAAGTATCGCTACAGTAGGCACTCTGCTAAAAGGATTAATTCTTGGAACAATCCTATAGGTTGTAGCTATTTCTCGCAATATCGTTTCTTGAAAGCGTGAAGTAAGTAAGGGAATCAGCAGTCGCGAACGGCGTGACACAAGATTGTATCACATCCTCCATGTTATTCAACCTGTACATTCAGCAAATGGGAACGAAACCAAAGAAAAATTTGGAGAAAGAATCAAAGTTCAGGGGGAAGAAATAAGAAAGTTTGAGGTTTGTTGATGACGCTGCAATTCTGTCAGAGATATAAAACACAGACTGCATCTGTGAAAAAGACGATTTTGGTAACATCTAATGTTAATTGAAGTATCAGAAAGCGTTTTTAGGAGGTATTTATCTACAGTGTAGCCTTGCACGAAAGTGAAAGGTTTACGATAAGCAGTTCAGGGAACAAGAGAATACAAGCTGAAGATTAGATGAAGAGATAAAGTCTAATGAGGTGGTGACGAATCGAACTGGTAATGAAAGTAAGTTATGAAACAAGCTGACTTAAAGAAGGTATCGGTTGATTGATAGAACACATCCTGAGTTACTGAAATATTGTCGGTTTAGTAATGGAGGAACGTGTATGTTGCGGGGTTATTCATGAAAACTCTAGTGGAATACTGTAAGAAGGTTCAAATGCATTTAGTTCACAGTAGTTAAGCGTGGATGCAGGGGCGTGCCGATAAGAGAGTAACGTGGAGACTGGATCAAAAAAGTCTTCAGAATGAAGCCCACAACATCAAAGGCAGCATGATTTCTTGGAGGAGCGCTACTGTTCCAATGTATTCAGGGGAAATTCTGTGAACAGTCCCTGCTGCATGCAGGATATGAGAAGAAAATCTGACAGCAGAATGCAGCAAAGGAATCTAATTATAAATGAGTGAAATGAAATGATCTAACTAGAAATGAAATGATTTGAATGTTGTTGTTATGTAGTTGGTGTCATCCGATGGAAATCTTTGAGCTCTCCATGGTGGTCTGTCTTCTCCAAGTTTTTTCGTATGTATGTAACTATTGCACCAGACACACATGTATACCTACATATTGTACGCTAGTCTTGGCTTTTCTCAACATTTTTACCTCCTCCCCCCCCCCCCCGGCCAAAACAAATACTTCCGTTACAAAATTAGCTATTCCTTGAAGCCACATGAAGTCTGATATGAATCTGTCCCTGAATCAAGTTGTGCCATGGGGCTCTCTTCTCCATATTCAAATCAGATCTGGTCATTTACAACTTTATCTACCTATGTAGGTTCGAGCATTCATCTGTAGCACCACATTTCTGAAGCTTCTATTTTCTTCCTATCTGTACTTTTATGGTCCAAGTTTCGCTTCGGTATATGGCTACATGTCATAAAAACACCCTCAAAAAGATTTCCATCGCTAAAAATTATAACAAATATTAACAAATTTCGTCTTTTAGAAAAGCTTTTCTTTATGTTGACGTTCTGTATTTTATAGGCTCTCTAATTTGGACACAGCCGTTATTTTACCGCCAAGATAGAAAAACTGGTCTGCCTGATTTAGTGTCTCATTTTACTTTTTTTCAACACACACACACACACACACACACACACACATTATATATATATATATATATATATATATATATATATATATATTATTATTATTATTAGCGAATGTCCCCATGGGAGAACGATAAGCAGGTGATTAACATTTCTTAATGTTCTTCTTATTTCCCCAGTATTTCTTCATTGCCTCCCCAAAGGCCTTCTTCCTTTCTTCGGTCCACTTTGGTCGGAAAGGTTTAGATTCCGTCTCTGGAGTAAACTTCCACTTGTCGATTTTTCTTCTGAATGTATCCCGGTCTGATGTGTTTGTTATGTCAATTTTTGCCTTTTTCAAATCCTTCTTAACTTCAGTTACCCAGGGTATTGTTGCCTTAAGTGATGTCATATAGTCCAATAGACGTTTAGTTAACCTGTTTCCAGGTAATCTGTCTATATGTCCATAAAACTTCATCCGCCTCTTCCTGATATCTGCCTCGATGTTTGATATTTTTTCGGTTGTCTCGGTAGTCTGCAGCCTGTATCCATCTTGTGTGTATCGTGGTCCTAGGATTTTTCTAATAATTTTTCTCTCTACTTTCTTAATTTCGTGTAAATCTAATTTTCTATTCAGGGAGAGTGTTTCACTTGCATATGTGACTGTTGGTTTGATGACTGTGTTGTAGTGTCTGATTTTAGTGCCTTTTGATAGACATTTCTTGTTATATGTATTTTGAATAAGTCCGAATACTTTCTTGATTTTCTGTAATCGGTTTTTTTGTGCTATATATATATATATATATATATATATATATATATATATATATATATATACATATATAACCAACGCATGAGCAAACTTGCCTGAAGCAACAAGTGTATTTACGTCTCTAGCGTACGCTGTTGCACGTGAATGACGATCTTGCGCACGGCAAAGACTTGTGTATAAAATTTTGTACATGACCTGTCATTCAGGTAAAAGCTAGTTCACTTTTTGTCCTCTGTCTGCTTTAATCATGTTTTTGATTGACAACACTCTTGTCAGTGCCAGTTTTAATAGCACTGGTGACTGTTCTGATTGCCGTTGACCGAGAGAAAATTAGAATGTCAATCAGTTTGACGACGACATTATTGACTCTAGAGAATGTGAACCGCTTTCACATATATCGTTTGCGAACACAAAAAGCAAGCAAGTGAAGAAACTTTAAAAAGTGCGTGTTAATTCCACGGTGGTGGAAATTCTCTCTCTCTCTCTCTCTCTCTCTCTCTCTGTCTCTGTGTGTGTGTGTGTGTGTGTGTGTGTGTGTGTGTGTGTGTGTGTGTGTGTGTGCCATCCCCTCTCTCTCTCCCTCCCACTCACTCACTCTAATCTCAACACTCCTGTGTTATTCAAAGACCCTCTAAAAGGAAGATATAAGATGAACAGCAACCAAAAGAAAACAAGGGTAATGGACTGTAGTGCAATCAAATCAGATGATGCTGCGGGAATTAGATTAGGAAATAAGACACTTAATGAGTAGATGAGTTTTGGTATTTGGGCAGCAGAATAACTGATGATGGCCGAAGCAAGGACGGATGTAAAATGCAGACTGGAAATGGCCATGAAAGCGATTCCGAAGAAGAGTCGCTCATTATCATCGAATATACATACAAGTGTCAGGAAGACTTTTCTGAAAGTATTCTTATGGTGTGTAGCCAGGTATGGAATTGAAACATGGACGGTAAATAGTTTAGATAAGAAGAGAATAGAAGCTTTTGAAACGTGGTGCTTCAGAAGAATACTGAAGATAAAATGGTTCAAATGGCTCTGAACACAATGGGACTTGACTTCTAAGGTCATCAGTCCCCTAGAACTTACAACTACTTAAACCTAACTAACCTAAGGACATCACACATATCCACGCCCGTGGCAGGATTCGATCGTAGCGGTCGCGCGGTTCCAGGCTGTAGCGCCTAGAACCGCTCGGCCACCACTGGCCGGCGAAGATTAGATGGGTAGATCACATAACTAATAAAGAGGTGCTGAACGGAACTGGGGAAAAAAAGGAAATATGTGGTAGAGGGAGACTAAGAGATGAATGCAATAAGCAGAATCAGAAGGAAGTAGGTTGCAGCAGTTATTTGGAGCTGAAGAGGTGTGCATAGGATAGAGTAGCATGCAGAGATGCATCAAACCAGTCTTCCGACTGAAGACCACAACAACGTAATTCAAAGAAGTGTTCTCATTTTCATAACACACAAGAAGAGAGTCTGTAATTTTTTAAATTCGGAATACTGAACCCCACTGCGTTTCTCTCGTGTGAAAATTAAAATGTGTTTCTTTCAATGGTTTATTAGTTTTTATTCGTTGTCCTTACAAATGTTTCCACAGATCTTCATCGTCCTACGATCACCCATTTGTCAAGGAGACCTTTTAAAGTGGCCAAAGTTTGTGACCACCTGTACAGCACTTACAGGTGTAGAGTGAGAAATACTTACAAACACTTTATAAAACACAACCTCTAGTGTAAAGAGAACAGAAAACTGTAGAAAATGGCGAGAACTGCTTATGACGGCGTCTAGTGCGCATTCCATCGTATCACTAGATTGAAGTACCGACCAAACATCATGTGTTCCTAGGTGCAATATCCTCTAGCTACAACATTTTTCCGTACTTATGAATCACACTGTATATTTGCTCAAAGACTGAGAAAACGATGAGGAGTACTTGTAGGCGTTGTGACATATGATCATTTCAAAAAATGGCTCTGAGCACTATGGTACTTAACATCTCAGGTCATCAGTCCCCTAGAACTTAGAACTGCTTAAACATAACTAACCTAAGGACATCACACACATCCATGCCCGAGGCAGGATTCGAACCTGCGACCGTAGCAGTCCCGCGATTCCGGACTGAAGCGCCTAGACCGGCACGGCCACCGCGGCCGGCTATGATCATTTCAATCGCTAATGATGCAGGACTAGTAGTGCCCCACAGTTGTGCTACATACCTCGCAGTGTTCACTCCGCAGTATCTTGAGGAGGATTTACGCTGTTGTAGAACTACATATCCTGTTTCACCAAATTGACGGTTTTGGAAACCGTACCACGCTAGGACCGACATTAATTAAGTGAAAAAGTAGTAATCGTCGGTCTGCAGGCAATGCGTCACGTTCGCAGAAGCGGAGTGCGTTAAGACCGAGGCAGTACAGTCGCCTGTATTAACAATCGCCGGTTAGCTAGCGCGCTCGTAACTGCGGCCCCAAACGCCCGTTAGGCCAACAGATAAGGCCATTTCGGCGACAGTAAGGCCACGAGTTATGGTCCGGTATCTGTTAGCCGTGACGTGCTATCTGCTCAGCCTGATACACTGCCACGACACCACGGGCTGCAGCGCTGTCTGACCCCTCTCACCTGTGCCACGTGCTGACGGTAACCATTCGATTTCTTATCTGCTCCACCTCTTGTGTCACTTGCCAAGTCCGTTTGGATTAATGTGGACAGGTAAAAGGTGAAAGGGTACAGTACCGCGCGAGATTGAAAATAGGTACAACATTCTTCGTTATTCTTGTCAGAACAACATTGTAATAGTAACTCAATTTCACTTAATACACCGAAGCCGGATACCAGTGTAGGAAAGAATGACAATCTATGTATTTAATTGATCATATGTGCACTCCCACAAAATAAATCCCTTCATCCAATTTGGTGAGATCTGCGAAATGAATGAATATATGGTCGTCTGCTAACCACATATAGTGAATGTGCAATATGTGATCATCTTTGAGACGGTCCTTTGGTCACCTTTGGTGGAACCAAAGAGATGAAATTTACCTGAGCTTTGAGCGCCTGAAATGTGTCTGACCAATACGGTAGCAAGGTGCTCCCCCACCTTGACGGAGGTGCAAGCTGACCTGACGAACGGCCATGTCTCAGCACTCTGCCGCTGGATCTTGTGTTGGTAAGACCTGTTTTAGGTGTGCTCCGTAAAGAGAAAAGAGTGGAGAGGATGGTATGCATGTGGAATACTTAACAGTATGAAACTTCCTGGCAGATTAAAACTGTGTGCCCGACCGAGACTCGAGCTCGGGACCTTTGCCTTTCGCGGGCATGTGCTCTACCACTTGCCCGCGAAAGGCAAAGGTCACGAGTTCGAGTCTCGGTCGGGCACACAGTTTTAATCTGCCAGGAAGTTTCATATCAGCGCACACTCCGCTGCAGAGTGAAAATCTCATTCTGGATACTTAAGAGTAGTTTAGAGCAATAATTTCTCTATTTTAGGAACTTTTGAGGGGAGAATTAAATGTCAGGCAGGTAATATTAAGGGGACCGTAGTAATCTTCGGAAGTGACCAACGGTCACAATGAAGCCACGTGTAGCAGTAAGTTGAAATACTTCCGAGTGCTAAAGTTAAGCTGAATTACTGGCGTGTGTACTATAAGTTGGAAATATTTCAGAAATGGTGTGTGCAGGACTTGAAATTAGAGACGAGTACTTCCACATGGTGAGTACTGCGTGAGTCTCAATCTGTGTATGAGACAAAGAATAAAGACAAGTACTCGTCCATGGTATCAGTTGAGGACTCGTGTGTGTGAAGAATATCTTCTTAATATTACTTTGCGTATTATGTTTCCGTGTGACGTTTGATTCAAACTGCAATACTCTGAGAGTGGAGCAAGGTGATTCAGCCGTCTATCCAGCAACGCCACTTGTCTTGCATCGCACAGGAAGACGTGAATATATCCTCCAGAGTTCATAGAAGGAAAGAAAAGTTACGAAGTTGGGCAGTGACGTGTGAAACAGGGATGAATACTAATTGAAGTGGGAAAGCTGAAAGTGATGTGATTATAACTTTGTGACTATTCCTTGTGTTGTATTCCATGTTGCCAGTGTGGTGTATTTCATGTAATTTAAGTATGTGTGGTTTCCATGGGAGAGTAGCAAGATAGGTTCAGAGGCAGTGGGTTATGCATGTTCCTTTTTGTACCGCTTGGTCTGGAGGAAGTTTTCGTGATGATGGGTGTGAGAGTCGAAGTGTGAGATATAGTAAAAGATCCACCATCCTATCCAGAAAGTGCACTGTAGTGTTAGATAATTACGAGACCATAAGATCGAGAAGCACCAATGTAAAGCCATGCCCACTGGGCGGAGTTTCTCATGTGTAATTGTTGTAGAAAATGTAATGGTGTATTTAGGTTATAGAATTTATCGGAATAAAAAAAGATACTGAAAAGAAAAAGATTGGTGGCCTTGTTCTTCGAATAGTGTGTAGTACTGAAATCCAGAATTTATAATGTGTGCGCCATTCATATTCAGTGCGATGGCCACGTGTTGATCAAAGCCGTTGGATAAGAAAGAAAATGTGGTATTGCCAGTGCGTAGTGAACAATCAGACTTGTGTAAATTGCTAATAGTCAGATGTGCGTTATCAGCTTCCGCTGCATAATATTCAAACATGAGAATAATTTCTAGCTTAATTGTGAGTACTAGAGCTCATCATCAGTCATTGATGATTTGCGATAAATAAGAATAAATCCACTCGCTTGGCAGACCACTCATCTTGCAGACCTGACTGCTTGATGCCACAGTATGAGCAAGGCATGTGGGTGCCTCTCAAAGGTACACTGGGAAAAACGATATTCCGTTTGTAGAGACGGTGATTCACTTATTATAAGATATTATTATTTTATTTTTGACACATCCACTTTCTTCTGACACATTGATAATTGGTTTCGGCCTGCAATGGTCATCTTCAGATGCTATGGGCGCCATTTGAACAAGAGTTAATGTGTTATCTTGCAGCAAGCGCATTTTCTGACTCAACGGAAGTGACGAGCCTCTACACTCTTACATGACTGTGCGAACAATATATACATCCTCTCGGGCGCTAGTCGCACGGGGGCCAATGGGAACATGCATGACCATAAGAATGACCCGAAACCCACGGATTCAATATTCATTCACGTGCCAGCCGTGGGATTGGGACCAACGTAAATGTAAACTTCGTCCACAGGTCATGGTGGGGTCATTGGTACCAGCCGACCGCCGTATCATCCTCTGCCGTTGGCGTCACAGGTTTCGGTACGAAGGGTTAAGAGGTCAGCACACTTCTCTCCCGACCGCTGTCAGTTTTAGTCATCTGTAATAGCCACTACTCGGTCAAGTAGCTTCTCAAATGTCATCGCGAGGATGGGTTCACCCTGTTCCTGTCATCCCAACAAGGAAAAACCGCTAGCAATACCGAGAGTCGAATTCAGGTCTTCCGCATAATAGTCAGCTGCGCTGATCACTCAGCTACGGAGGACCTGGACTAACGCCAGCAGCAGCATTATTGAACGATAAACTCCATTGGTGATGATTCCACCGCTACCAAATTTCGACAAATGCTTGTAGAGGTTTTTCATCGTTACAGCAGACGTAACAGATCTCAGAAAACTATCGACATACAAATGCGATTTGTAAATACGAAGACCGCTGCGTAATCCTTTTTATATATGGGTTGTAGACGGTGTTTTTCTACCGACTAGGTGCGGTAACGCTGAAGTGGTGAGCATTTGCATGCAGAGCACTTCTTGTCAGGCCACGCGTGATTAGCCGAGTGATCTAAGCGCTGCAGTCATGGACTGTGCGGCTGACCCCGGCGGAGGTTCGAGTCCTTCCTCGGGCATGGGTGTGTGTGTTCCCGTCAGATCACCCACGTTAAGTGCTGTTGGGCTCGGCTAGCACTTTGATCGGTGACCATTCGGGTCTGCCGAGCGCTGTTGGTAAACAGGTTGCTCTCAGCTCTAGTGAGGTCAGTTGAGGAGATACTTGACTGAGAAGTAGAGGTTCCAGTCATGAAAACTGACAACGGCAGGAAGAGCGGTGTGCTCACCACATTCACCTCCATTTCCGCATACAGCGTCTCCTATCGTTGAGGATGACACGGCTATCGGTCGGTACCACTGGGCCTTCCGACTCCTCTTCGGACGGGGGTAGGAGGGGGGGGGCAAGAGAGACAGAGAACACATTGCAGATATGAGGGTAGTTTACACGGAGACACTAGGTTGCGAATCTCGTTCCTTGAAACCACCGTTGTGAAACTGGTTTCTTAAATATTTGTCTACTCGACCATATCAGCGTACACTGCTGTTTCTGCATTTTCTGAGTACCAGAACACGACTGTCGTCTCTGAAATGAAAGTTGTAGCAGTTACATTGCTGAAATCTGTACGACATAAAAAGAACAAATGTGTGACTGGATAGAGAGAGTACTCAGTAAAGAAATTTTGATAGATTGTTCCAGATGGTTCATCAGCAGCTCAATACATCAGACCAAATCACTCATCTTAACGGATTTGAAGACGCTATAATGAAACAGCACACCCAGTAATGTGGGAAGTATAAACGGCGGTGACCACTTAGCGTGGCTATTTTAAATTGTTTTTGGAAGTGGCAATTTTCATTCCTTGTCCTTTTAGCATCAAAATTCATAATTTCCAAATTTGTTTTAGATGTTTGTGATGGCACCTGTTTGGGGAAGTTTCTTATTTGCGATTACCTGACAAAAAGCGTTCCGCTTTCTACATATTAATTTTTCCATGTTCGCCGTTAACTCCACATTGAATCCTTTGGGTGGCTTCCTAATTTGCGCATCTACCTTTACAGTGAAGTCAGTACTCTTCAGGACGGCTTGATATTGTCCCAAGAACAACAGACGTTTCCCATTTCAGAAAGGCCCGCATCTCGTGGTCGTGCGGTTGCGTTCTCGCTTCCCACGCCCGGGTTCCCGGGTTCGATTCCCGGCGGGGTCAGGGATTTTCTTTACCTCGTGATGGCTGGGTGTTGTGTGCTGTCCTTAGGTTAGTTAGGTTAAGTAGTTCTAAGTTCTAGTGGACTTATGACCACAGCAGTTGAGTCCCATAGTGCTCAGAGCCATTTGAACCATTTGAACCATTTCAGAAGGAGAACATCAGTTGAAGTACTGCGTTGCACTTTGTTGTCGTAATGATTATCATTAACATCCCACAGGCGCCTAAGTATAGCCTAACAGTCTAAAAACCAAACATTCTCTGTTCCTCAGTCCAAGTCGCATTCATTGGTATACTAGTCTCCTAAAAACATGTGTCGTGACAGTTGGAATGTCCTGAAATAGAACAGTTTTGCCAGTGACTTTCGCCACTGCTGACCGCACATGAGCAGTGGCTAGCAGTACAGTTGTGAAACTTAGTTTCGCTCTGTGGAGTTGCCAAGTCAGCTACACTTTAGAAACAAAAATAAGTGCGGCGAAATTGCGAGTAACACCGAGCCCAGCCAACACACTTGAGAACCCTTTCACTTTCTTTCCCCTTCACATCCCCGACACTCTCTGGTGTTTCACTTGTCGCCGACGGTGTAAACACGTAGCAGATTCGTGCCTCCTCCTCTGAGTTCCACATACCACTACAAAGGAAGCCCCCGTCGTCGTGGAAACAGCGAACGGACGCAACAGGCTTTGTCGCCGGCGTGCAAGAAGCCAGCCTGAGCCCGGAAGATAAATGTGGACCGCGGGCGGTGCAGTCGGAAAATAAGAGGCCCGAGACGAGAGGTGAGCTCGTGGGGTGATTGGTGAATGGCGTGGGGTGAGTGGGGGGGGGGGGGGGGGGGGGGCAGCCAGTGGCCCCGCGACAAAGAACTGCAATAAAGCAGGCTCGGCGCAGGCGCACGAGACCTCTCCCGTCTCAGCCGGCCGTCGCTTTCCGTGCTGGCCGCCCAGACGTTCCGTCTGGCATCTGTATTTCTAGTAGTAGTGCGGACGTCAATGCGAGATGCTTTCAATAGTTTCCACAATGAAACATTGTCTCAAAATATGGTATAAAACCCAAAGAGCTTCTGGTCGTATGTAAAGTACACCAGTGGCGAAAAACAGTCAATACGTCACTGAGCCGGCCGGGGTGGCCGAGCGGTTTTAGGCGCTACAGTCTGGAACCACGCGACCGCTACGGTCGCAGATTCGAATCCTGCCTCGGGCATGGATGTGTGTGATGTCCTTAGGTTAGTTAGGTTCAAGTAGTTCTTTGTTCTAGGGGACTGATGACCTCAGAAGTTAAGTCCCATAGTGCTCAGAGCCCAACCGTCACTGAGCGATAGCGATGGAAATGTTAGCGATGATGGTGCCACTAAAGCGAAGTTACTAAATACAGTTTCCCGTAATTCCTTCACGAAAGAAGACGAAGTAAATGTTCCATAATTCGAAACCAGAACAGCTGTTAGCATGAGTGACATAAAAGTAGATATCTTAGGTGTAGCGAATCAACTCAAATCACTTACGAAAGGCAAGTCTTCTGGTCCAGATGGTATACCAATCAGGTTCTTTTCAGACTATGCAGACACAATAGCGCCTTTCTTAGCAATCATATACAACAGCTCACTTGACGAAAGGTCTGTTCCTAAAGACTGGAAAGTAGCACAGGTCACACCAATATTCAAGAAAGGAAATAGGAGTAACCCACTGAATTCCAGACCCATATCGCTGACCTCAACTTGCAGTAGGATTTTGAAGCATATACTGCACTCTAACATTATGAATCACCTTGAAGAAAATGACATATTGATACATAACCAACACGGATTCAGAAAATATCGCTCTTGTGCACCACAGTTAACTCTTTATTCCCATGAAGTAATGAGTGCCGTCGACAAGTGATCTCAGATCGATTCCATGTTCCTAGATTTCCAGAAGGCTTTTGATCCCGTTCCTCACAAGCGACTATTAATCAAATTGCGTCCGTATGGAGTATCGTCTCAGTTGTGAGACTGGGTTCGTAATTTCCTCTCAGAGAGGGCACAGTTCGTAGTGATAGACGGTAAATCATCGAGTAGAACAGAAGTGATATCTGGCGCTCCGCAACGTAGTTCAAATGGTTCAAATGGCTCTGAGCACTATGGGACTCAACGTCTGTGGTCATCATCCCCCAGAACTTAGAACTACTTAAACCTAACTAACCTAAGGACATCACAAACATCCATGCCCGAGGCAGGATTCGAACCTGCGACCGTAGCGGTCACGCGGTTCCAGACTGAAGCGCCTAGAGCCGCACGAGCACACCGGCCGGCCCGCAACGTAGTGCCATAGGCCCTCTGCTGTTCCTGATTTACATAAATGATCTAGGTGATAATCTCAGCAGCCCCCTTAGATTGTTTGCAGATGATGCTGTAATTTACCGTGTACCAAAATCATCAGACGATCAATTCCAATTACAAAATTATCTAGAGAGAATTTCTGTACAGTGCGAAAAGTGAAAATTGGCACTAAACAAAGGAAAGTGCGAGGTAATCGACATGGGTACTAAAAGAAATCCGATACATTTTGGGTATACGATAAATCGCACAAATCTAAGGGCTGTCAATTCGACTAAATACCTAGGAATTAAAATTACGAGCAACTTAAACTGGAAGCAACACATAGATAATATTGCGCTTTGTTGGCAGAACACTTAGAAGATGCGAAAAATCCACTAAAGAGACAGCCTACATTACACTAGTCCGTCCTCTGCTGGAATATTGCTGCGCCGTGTGGGATCCTTACCAGGTAGGATTGACGGAGGACATCGAAAAAGTGCAAAGAAGGGCAGCCTGTTTCTTGTTATCGCGCAATAGGGGTGAGAGTGTCACTGATATGATACGCAAGTTGGGGTGGCAGTCACTGAAACAAAGGCGGTTTTCTTTGCGGCGAGATCTATTTACGAAATTTCAATCACCAACTTTCTCATCCGAATGCGAAAATATTTTGCTGACACCCACCTACGTAGGGAGAAATGGTCATCTTAATAAAATAAGAGAAATTCGAGCTCTAACGGAAATATTTAGGTGTTCCTTTTTCACAAGCGCCATTCGAGAGTGGAATTGTAGAGAAGTAGTATGAAAATGGTTCGATGCACCCTCTGCCAGGCACTTAAGTGTGAATTGCACAGTAACCATGTAGATGTAGAATGCCTGAGATCTTTCAGGTTTTCTTTTTCAGTATATACAGAGTGATTTTTTCCACCGTGTACAAACTCTAGGGACTGATCGGTGAGAGGACACGAAACTAGAAGAGTCCAATTAACTTCGTCCGAAAATGTATGTTTTCCTTGCTAGAGACTATTTATTCAATCATACTTTCTTACAGAGACTGCAGTCTAATACGTGCTGTACCATACAGCCACAGTTACAGTACGCATGGTTTCTTCCTATAGCGTAGTAATGTTCCTCATACGTCATGCCCTCTCCTGTTATGTAGTATCCCAGTCACTTCTCTTGCCTTGTGGTGGATTTGATACAGCTTTGTAGACTATGGTTCAATATTCGAGACGAGAGCTTGCCGACATGGTGTTTACATACGGAGAGGCAAATCGCAACAGACGGAGGGTAACAAGGTAGTGTCAGGAGACATATCGCTGCCGTCAACAACCACAGCATTCAATGTTTTGCAACATTGTTTCGCCATTTTTCCGAGACAGGGTCGTTTCAGGAACCAGGAAATCATGAATGACGTAACCGAAATGTTGGGACACCAGACTTGGTGGTAAATGTGATCAGCACTGTGGAAGCTGACCGCGGTGTCAGTACCAGGCAGTTGGCCCTCCAGTACAGGGAAATCTAGACGGCCGCGTGGAACATTCTCCACGACAACTGTTACTATCCCTATCACTTACAGCGTATGCAGGGCTCACTAGCGACAGACTTTCCACATCGGGAGCAGTTTTGTCACTGGTTTCTTCATCAGGTAACGACGATTCCGGGATTTGCGTCATCCAACCTATTCACAGATAAGGCGACCTTTACGCAGAGTGGTATCTTCAACGTTCGTAACAGTGATCTGTGGGATAGTATGCAGAACCCCACGTGTGGGCCGGGATAATTGGTGACTTTATTTTGGGACCAGTTTTACTTCCACGTCGCCTAACAGAGCGGAACTACCGACTCTTCTTGCTGGTGACTCTGCCTCCCCTGCTGGAAGAAGTGCCACTGATGATTCGAAGGGTAATGTGACTGGTACATGACGGTGCTCCAGTCCACTTCGCCGTTAACGTCCAGACGCATCCCAATTGTGTTTTCAAGTGGCTCTGAGCATTATGGGACTTAACTGCTGTGGTCATCAGTCCCCTAGAACTTAGAACTACTTGAACCTAACGAACCCAAGGACATCACACACATCCATGCCCGAGGCAGGTTTCGAACCTGCGACCGCAGCAGTCGCGCGGTTCCTGACTGTAGCGCCTAGAACCGTTCGGCCACACCGGTCGGCTAATTGTGTTTTCCCTGGTCGATGGATCGGACGATGGGGTCCAGTTGCATGGCCTGCTCGTTCACCGGATCTCAACCTATGTGATTTCTGGTTATGGGGCCATCTCAGAAGCATCGTGTATGCAGAGAACATTCCAGATGTGAACACATAGGTGCAGCGTATTCATACTGCCTTTGACACTGTTCGGATGCAGCCTGGCCCATGCGAACATGAGAGGCAGAACATGCTACAGTGCGTATACGCATGCGTTGAGGCACATGAAAGCCATTTTCAACAGATATTGTAACTGTGGCTGTACGGTACAGCGCGTGTTAGACCGCAGTCTCCGTAACAATGTATGATTGAATACATGGTCTCTAGCATGGAAACGATACATGTCCGGACGTAAGTTCATTGGACCTTTTTTGTTCCGTATCCTCTCATCGATCAATCCCTAGAGTTTGTACACGGGGTAAAAAATTACCCTGTAGACTTCAGACACGCACACAGAGAGGCCTCAGCTATCATTTCGTCCAGCCATTACAAAGCAAGGGCACCGATCATTCACCTGATAGGAAATCGGGAAAGGGGAGGAGGGGCGGAATCTACGAATCCAGTGATGGCAATAATGGGTCGATTACGTTCATGTTATATGAAAACTTAATATGCAAATTTTCCTTATAAAATAAATTTTGCTTCGAATTATGGACCCACTGCATTGTTACTGAGGTATAGGACCATCAGATGCTGTGGTCAGAACAATTTTGATAAACGCCAAGCATTTTATTACTTGAGACGTTCAAAAATGGTTGTAACAAAAATTTTTTTCAGTTCACAGGAGCCATTTACTTAACAAATGAATACAGATTATATTGCAGATATTCCACACCAATGTCTACGCATTTTTGGCATCGTTCTGGCAGCTTCCATGTTTGCTTAGGAAACGGTTCTTTCGGGGTACCGGGCGCCATTAGTGGACAACTGCATGAAATTTGTCGTTGGTGGTGAACTTCTTACACCTCATGAACTCTGTCACTGCGTCGAACAGGGAGTAGTCTCCAGGAGCCAGGCCATCGAATGTGGAGGATGCGGCAGCACAGTAGACCCTAATTCACTCACGGTAGGAATGGTCTGGTAACTGGAATGTGGCCGAGCGTTGTCGTGTTGGAGCAGAACGCCACAGCCCTATTTTCCGTGGCGGCGTTTCTGAATGCGTCGGTGCAGTGACCTTGCAGTATAGATCACAGTCAAAAGTCGTGCTGGGAGAGAGCTAATCCACCAGCGGTATCTCTTCCTGATTCCAAAGCACAGTTGCGATTTGTTTTTGCACGAATAGTCGCGGCCTTGACTTCCTGACACGAGAGCTTCCACTATGCTTCCACTCCACAGACTCGAGCTTTTTCTGGAGTCTCGTGGAAATACAACGTCTCGTTGACGGCGACCAGACTCTCAAATAAATCTGTTGGATCCGCACAGCAGTCGTGGACCAACTGCTGGCATACCTCCGCATGCTTCTGTTTCAGCGCAGAGGTCAGGCAATCGAGCACCCATTGTGCACACGTGTTCTTCATCTTCAAATCCACATGGAGGGTGGTGTGGAGTGTTCCCCGTGATAGATCCGTTGTCTTTCTCTAGTTCATCAAACGTGATTCGCCTGGGGCTGATTTTCAAGTCACTGAGACATTGTCTGGTTTTCGTGTAGTTACTGGACGCCCATTGCTTTTGCATTTTCCAACACAGTCCATGCCATCTTTGAGCTATGGTGCTGTTTCCTTACAAATGGCTACTAACCTCTTGTGGATGTCTGAATCACTCCTTCCCTCCAGAGGAACCACACTATCCACCGGTGCCCATGCTAGTCTGCTTCAATATCTTCTTATTGATGACCACCAGAGTTCTCGCAAGCCACAAGAAGTGCCTCTGCAATTAACCACACTATCTAGTGGCGCTAGACAGTACTAGACTATCTTCACGCATACATCGACACAAATCTCGAGCTGCTGCTATGCAGGAGTTGTAGGAGTGGCAAGCAATAGTGAAAGAACTAAATAAAAAAAAGTTCGAAAATGTTGTAGACTATCTATGCAAAATGAATCATTTAGTTCAAAGTGGCTTCGTGAACGCGCTATCTTGGAGGAAAACATTTTATCTCATTGTGTTTCGTATAACAACAACACTGTATTTGATATCCCGAATTAATAACAGTTACGAACAATCATTCATTTAAAATTAAACCAACCATTATACCTCGATCCTCTCATAAGTCAGTTAACAACATAACGTTGATTGTACACTAATATAGTGAACTCGTTTGTTCCGAGTGTAAAATGGCATCAGAGACAAAGTTGGTTGTACTGTCCTTGGACAGTGTGTTAAATGCATCGTGTAGGATGGATAAACTGCTGAAAAACGATTTTGTTGAAGCATTTCCTGTCAGGCGATCAAAACTGACGGACAGGGAGTGCTAGTACCACGATGTATGCAGGCGTGGCCGGCCGGAGGGGCCGAGCGGTTCTAGGCGCTAGTCTGGAGCCGCGCGACCGCTACGGTTGCAGGTTCGAATCCTGTCTCGGGCATGGATGTGTGTGATGTCCTTACGTTAGTTAAGTTTAAGTAGTTCTAAGTTCTAGGGGACTGATGACCTCAGATGTTAAGTCCCATAGTGCTCAGAGCCATTGCAGGCGAATTTCTTGGAAGTCTGGAAGGTAGGAGAAGAGCTACTGGAGGAAATGAAGGTACGAGGGCACGTAGTGAGTCGTACTTGGGTAGCTCAGTCGGTAGAGCACTTGACCGCGAAGGACACAGGTCACTGGTTCGAGTCCTACTCCGAGACATTTTTAATCTGCCATGAAGTTTCAATCCGGCGCACATTCCTCTGCAGAGTGAAAATTCATGCTGTATTGGGAAGCATTCCAGGGTGCTCAGCCATAGGGGGGGGGGGGGTCAATGACGCGAATCACTGGCTGCGAAATGTCAATAACGCTGGCTTTGGTGTGATTTCTGGTAACGAAACTGTCGCTGTTTCTTCTTCTGCAGACAATGACAATAGCGATTATGGGTTAGTAGACAAACTAGGAACTCAGTCTCAAGACAACATGGTGCATATAGTCAGTGACAGAAAGACGCCTTTACAGGCAAAAAGGAAGCAAAAAAAGAAACAAGATGCAGCTAGAATCGCATCGACGACTGGCTGCACACTGCTTGTCTAACGTGCACGCAATTTTGTCCGCAGCGGTTTATTCACCGAAGGCTGGTCGTGCGACAAAGTACTGGCCGGACGAGCAGTTGCAACAGCAGGCTGAGTTTACGTTGCACAGTCGTCTTCCATGTAAAGTTGGCCGCATTCGACTAGCCGCCTGTGGCCACGCTGGTACGTCACCGCACTAAAGGCCTGGCCAGACAGAATGCGGCCTGGCCGTCCGGCCTGTGGCCTTGAACCGCAGCCGGCAGGCCGCACTGTTGAATCGCTCGTTATTGCATGGCGGCAGTCACACAGAGTGCGGCTCTGACGCACAGGCAGCCGGCCTGCCGCACCGGCCGCCGCCGGGTTGTCACAGATTACAGATTCGCCGCAAGCCGGAGCGGCTGCTTGCCTCTGTTGGCGCACTCAACTGCTCTGCTGTCACACTAGAAGCAGCGGCTTGAGGCGGTTTTTGTCTTGCAGCTCGTAGTGCATGCACACAGACTTGTAGAGGAGGTGAGAGAATACAACTTTTTGTATGATACACGCGATCCTGATTTGGAGGTAGAATACATTTGTCTTCGATATACGCTTGATAGATAGCTGAATAGTGTTGTCACTGTGACGTCCATAACTTCCAATATCAACTACTGTAAACTCCGTGGTATGGATCAACGATTGCAAGGAGAACTAGCGAAAAGAACTGTTTGAAACAGAACTGGGAGCCACTATCCTTCGGGCATTTTAAACTGATAGCATTTCCGTCTATGCTTCCAAGGCAGTTCGGAAACCTCCAGTTCTATAAATCCTTCTTCAGGTTTCTTCCACATCTCTGTTGTAGTAGTAAGATACTTGGGCTGTAGAACAGTCCATATTGCCTGGCACACTTGTTTCACAATATCTGAGACTGTTGAACGTCCTAACGGAAAAGAAAAAGCTATGGTCTGGTGACTGTCGCCTGTAGTCAAGTATCTGGAAAAGATTAAAATCAATGCCGATAGAACGAATAGATAAGTTAACGACCAAATATATGTTTGTTTAAATTCAATGACAATGTTATGAATACAATGACGTAAAACGATCTATTAAGTAGAAAGTTATCTCTAGCGGGTTACACGGATGCTAGATGTTACTATCGTTTGCTGTGTTCGTAAACACTGCAGATAAATTTATCATTCCACTCGTAACTACGTTATGGGATAGCACTTTTTTTCGCCAAACCTTTCATATGATACAGCAAAACTAAAATGGAATAAATTATACGACTTCTGTTTGAAGCACAAAGAGGCCACAAATGGTAAAACTTACCTCAAACAAATTGCTAGTCTGTGCTTTGTATCAATCGGCTTTCTCCAGTTCGTTGTGCATTTCTCGGTGCTACCTTTTTATCAGGCGATGCAGTTCCTTGAAACATTCTCAAAAATGTTCAAATGTGTGTGAAATCTTATGGGACTTAAACTGCTAAGGTCATCAGTGCCTAAGCTTACACACTACTTAACCTCAATTATCCTAAGGACAAACACACTCACCCATGCCAGAGGGAGGACTCGAACCTCCACCGGGACCAGCCGCACAGTCCATGACTTCAGAGCCTTAGACCGGAAACATTCTCGTGACATACGAAAATATTTGAAGGACCTATCTTCGTCAGACTCTAGATGGTATTCTCTTAAGCTTTCTCTTTTGCTATTAATGCCGTGCACCCAACATCTCCTCTTATTGGTGCTATTTCGTATCGGTTGTGCGAGCTACTCATTTCTGTACTTGAAGCTTAATAATGGGGTTCGGCCCTTTCCACAGTGTAACAGCTGACGTATCAAGACTCCCTGCGGCCGGCTGGCCGGCCGTTGCCTGTGTGGCGTCCCTGGCCGCTGACTGGCCCGGCCTGCCGCTGCGCCGTCCGTCGCAGCGGCAGGCCGGATTCTGTCTGGCCAGGCCTTAAGATGCTCCTTCCCGCAGGGACTTCCCATAAATTTCTTTCCTATGGCTGTTGTGAAACACCAGCATCATGCGAAATCAGAAGCCCTTAGGCCAGCCTGTCCGGTGACAGCGTCAATCTACTTAACAACGATCAGGTGAAAAACAGCTCGTATTAAACCAGGCAAGACTGAAGCTTTTTTCCCCCAGATGCCAGAAACAGATCCTGATGCACACAATAGCCACACGACAGACACAAACGTGAAGCTTGTGCCCAATTTAGTCCCTAATTCTAGCTCTACAGTGAGATGACAAGAGTCATGTGTTAGCGATATGTACACAGACAGATGGTTGTAGTACCGTGTACGCTAAGTATAAAAGGGCAGTGCACTGACGGAGTTGTCATTTGTACTCAGGTCATTGATATGAAAAATTTCCCGACGTGATTATGGCCGCACGACAGATGTTAACAGACTGTGAACGCGGAATGGTTGTTTGAGGTAGACGCATGGGGCATTCCATTTCGGAAATCGTTTGCGAGTTCAGTATTCCGAGATACACGACGTCAAGAGTGTGCCGAGAATACCAAATTTCAGGCATTACCTGTCACCACGGTCAACGCAGTGGCCGGCGGCCTTCACTTAACGACCGAGAGCGGCGTTTGCGTAGAGTTGTCGATGCTAACAGACAAGCAACACTGCGCGAAATAACCGCAGAAACCAATGTGGGACGTTAGGATTGCGCAGCGATTTTTGACATTAGAGGGCTGTGGCGGCAACCTACCGACGAGACTACCCTTGCTAACAACAACACGACATCACGTGCAGCGCCTTTCCTGGGTTCATGACCATATCGGTTGGACGCTAGACGACTGGAAAACTGTGGCCTGTTCAGATGAGTCCCGATTTCTATTGGTAAGAGTGATGGTAGGGTTTGAGTGTGGCGCAGATCCCACGACACCATGGACCAAGTTGTCAACAAGGCACTATACAAACTGGTGGTGACTCCATGATGGTGAGGGCTGTGTTGCCATGGGCGGGAATGATCCACCTGAACAGATCGTTGACTTTAAATGGTTATATTCGACTACTACGAGACTATTTTCAGCCATTATGAACTTCATATTCCCAAACAAGGGTGCAATTTTTGTGGGTAACAATGCGCAACGTCACTGGGCCACAACTGTTCGTGATTGGTTTGAAGAATATTCTGAACAATTCCAGCAAATGATTTGGTCACCCAGGTCGCCCGACATGAATCCCATCAAACATGTGTGGGACAAAATCGAGAGGTCGGTTTTTACACAAAATCCTGTACCAGCAACACTTTCTCAATTATGGACGGCTATAGACACAGCATGGTTCAGTATTTCTGAAGGGGACTTCCAACGACTTGTTGAGTCCCCGCAACGTCCGAGTTGCTGCACTACGTCAGGCAAAAGAAGGTACAACACAATATTATGAGGTATCCCATTATTTTTGTCACGTGGGTCTATGGTTGGCTGTGCTGAGGTATACTAACCAAACAGCAGTGAACAGGTATTCGCGGACAGTCAGCGTGTACTGCTTGTGGAACGGCAGCGGTCTGCGTCAGCAAAGCTGGACGCAGCAGACGTCTTCCACGGACAGCAGCACCCCGAGACCCTAAACAGCTTACCGTCCACCTCCCTGCATTATTCAGACGCCAGGTTGTGTGAGCCGGGCCGGGTAAAGAGCTCAGGCACCCCGGGGAAAGCTTCCTCTCCCTCTTTTCAAACCCCTTCCCCTTTCTTCCTCTGCGCCCTCTGAGAGCGCCGTCCTGACCGGCGGATTGTCCGACTGTA